>NW_022436949.1:32226707-32227677 GCF_009761245.1 Sapajus apella
GAACTGTATCCTCTAGGTAAGATTTCCAGCCTCAACTCTCTTATTCTGTCATAACATAATCTGGAGGAACACAGATTATTTCACAGAATATGATACTGATCTATCTGCATGTCACCATGGTATTTATTGGACCTGATGAGAAATCAGTAACAATAATTGCATATGACACTGTAATATATAAATGTCTTGGGAAATTTAGGTGCTTCAATCTCAGTCAGGTTTTTGGATTCACTTGTCATGCACATGTTGGCATATTACTTGTAAATTCCCTTGGTGTTAAACAAGAGAGAAGATGCTACATTTTGGAACACAAGGCGAAGATCTCATTACAAATAAAAGCTCAAAATTCTTCTTTGTTCTCTTTGATTTGGTTAAGTCTTATTTAGACCTGTTCATTCAACACTTTAACCAGGTAATTAATTACTGTCAGTTATGAATTGTAATTAGAAAAAAAGAAAGGCATTCTAATAGGTGTAGGTTGTGATATAAGCTACCTTGACATTTTGACCTTATGTCTCAGCAGAGATAAAACTACTGGAAATGCCCGGAGGCAGATAAAGATGTATATGAAGACTGCCTCAAGCTTTATAGGAATATCACAAAAAAGACTCCTAGAGGTTTACAAAAAGACTATGTTCTCTTCTTTTACCAAATATTTTACAATTTAAAAGTTTCATCTGCTTTGTTTCTAAGCCTTTGTAGATTAAACTCAGGACCATGGGGACACCAAGTGAAAATAGTTCTAAAGATGCCTATCATGAATCTGGTTCACCAAATGGTAATATCAGGCTAGCACAATGATAATTCACTGTAGAAAGTTCCCCCTTTTAAAGTATAGTTGACCCACGAACAACATGGGTGACAGAGCACTGAGCGCCACACACTCAAAAATCAGCATAAGTTTTGACTTCCCAGAACTTAACTACTGATAGCCTACTGTTGACCAGAAGCCTTACTCATAATATAAACA
>NW_022436949.1:32228077-32396475 GCF_009761245.1 Sapajus apella
TTCAATCTCAGTCAGGTTTTTGGATTCACTTGTCATGCACATGTTGGCATATTACTTGTAAATTCCCTTGGTGTTAAACGAGAGAGAAGATGCTACATTTTGGAACACAAGGCGAAGATCTCATTACAAATAAAAGCTCAAAATTCTTCTTTGTTCTCTTTGATTTGGTTAAGTCTTATTTAGACCTGTTCATTCAACACTTTAACCAGGTAATTAATTACTGTCAGTTATGAATTGTAATTAGAAAAAAAGAAAGGCATTCTAATAGGTGTAGGTTGTGATATAAGCTACCTTGACATTTTGACCTTATGTCTCAGCAGAGATAAAACTACTGGAAATGCCCGGAGGCAGATAAAGATGTATATGAAGACTGCCTCAAGCTTTATAGGAATATCACAAAAAAGACTCCTAGAGGTTTACAAAAAGACTATGTTCTCTTCTTTTACCAAATATTTTACAATTTAAAAGTTTCATCTGCTTTGTTTCTAAGCCTTTGTAGATTAAACTCAGGACCATGGGGACACCAAGTGAAAATAGTTCTAAAGATGCCTATCATGAATCTGGTTCACCAAATGGTAATATCAGGCTAGCACAATGATAATTCACTGTAGAAAGTTCCCCCTTTTAAAGTATAGTTGACCCACGAACAACATGGGTGACAGAGCACTGAGCGCCACACACTCAAAAATCAGCATAAGTTTTGACTTCCCAGAACTTAACTACTGATAGCCTACTGTTGACCAGAAGCCTTACTCATAATATAAACAATTAACACTTATTTTGTATGTTCTACGTATTATATAAGCTATTCATGTAATATAGTAAGTTAGATAAAAGAAAGTGTTATTACAAACATTATAAGGAAGAGAAAATATGTTTACTATTCATTAAGTGGAAGTGGACCATAAAGATCTTTACTCTTGTCTACACATTGTGTAGGCTGAGAGGGCAGAAAAGGAGGGGTAGATCTTTCTGCCTCAGGGTTGGCAGAGAAAGAAGAGGTAAAGAATATGGAAGAGGAAACAAAAGAGGCAGGTACCCTCAGTGTAAGTTTTATTGAAAAATATCACTTAGTGGACACATACAGTTCCAACTCTCATTATTCAGGAATCAACTGTAGTCGTTTTAATTAAACATTTTTTATATTATTTAGTTTAAGTGTGTCATATATTTCTTCTGGGACCCTGATTAATACATTTCATAGTAATCAGAGTTGGTAGAAAGATCTACCTATTCTATGTATAATGTACCAAAAAATAATATTCCAAATTTGTAAAGCCTACATTAAAAATTACATATATAAAGTAGCAGACCTATCATCAGAGTAGAATTTTTTAACACATCTCTAGGTAATTGATTGTTAATAGAAATATGGCATGTTTTAAAAATATAATTAATGAACAGAATACATCTTTTTTTCAAATGTCCTCTTAGGAGACGCACAATAATTTTTGTATCAAAGTTTGACTCCTGTTGGACTTCTTGTGCAGATGTCATCTACCTATGTCATTCTACAAGCAGAATGGGTATTACAGTAATCTCGATTCTTAACCAGGGACATTTTTTTCTTGTAGCTTCTATTTTGTTCACCATTTTTCTCATGAGGGGAAGTTTCTCCTTCTTAACTAGACCATTTGCTTAAAAATAGTTATTTCAAAAACAAAAAAAAAATAAATAAATAAAAAGGGACTTGGCTTTTCTGACCTTGAGGAAATAAAAGCAACAAGAAGTATGAAACTGTTCTTGGTTTTATCAGGATTGATCATCTAAGTATAAAAGCGACAAACCATAAAAATAAAATAAAATGCATATTTCCCTTACAAATTAAAGCCTCTTTCAATCTGCTTCAAAGGACTTTTTCCTTGCCTCATAAAATACATATTTTCAGCCTTGAAATACAAAAATCATTTTTCTCTTTTTTCTGACAGACAAAGCCATTTTACTTTGCTACAAAGGTTATAGACTACAATAACTGACAATCATAAATATATAAGGCAAATGTCCTTGTTCTATTTTATATATATTAAACCTACTTAAAGATAAGGAAAGTAAAACTTCAGTAAATCATAGTCTGATTTGCGTGTGCAGACAATCAAATATTTGAGGCACAGAGTTTACAGAAATATGTCATTATAGAATCAATGGCATAAATTCACTTATCTTACCTGAGTCATAGATAAAAGTTTCTTGAGAATCTCATACTATATGAGTTCTAACCTAGTAGCTCACTAAATTGTAGAGATATATTAATATGTCAATATTATGATAAAAGACATAAGAACATTAATTAATGTATTGAAATGGTTCCAATTTGAAATTTTTTCAGCCATAAGCTGTGATTTAGCAGTGATGTGACAGTAAATCAATTTTATAATATATTTTTGTTATATTTTATTGTAAAGATTTGTAGAGTAATGCTTAACACATACTCAAATTGTTAAAATATTTTACGAATTCACTGCAGTTACCGATGTTGAATTTCTATTCAGAATCGTGAATTGTACTTTAAAGTGCCCTCTAATGTTGGAAGTTTCTAATAATGTATAAGTTTAGAGCATTACTAGATCTATTTCTACCTGCTTATGTTTTTCATATTTTATGTCTACTATTATAAGGACATGTATTCGTTTGAAAATGAGGAATATTTTTGCCTTCTGCCATTGCCAGGCATTGTCATTGACCCATAATATGACTTTTCTATAATAGGCTGTAATATATCTACATAGCGTTCACTGATGCTGGTAAAACAGTAGGATTGTTTGTAAGTGGTGTGTAGGTTTATGACAAATGATAATCCATGTAGTAAGGATAATTTAATTCTACAATTGTGAGGTTTATGTTTCAAAGACTGTATTACACAGGATCTCTATTCTTTCATATATCTCTTTAGCCACTATCTAATAATCTTAGTGTCTCTTTTGGATAATAATAATTCTAAGTTTCAAATTGGCCATTTAAATTTTAAAAATTGAAGAGATGAATGTAACAAAATTATATTTTTGAGTAATATTTCATTCTCAGTTTTATTGTTGAAATGTATCACAACAACCTCTAGAAATTTATAAAGCACTTTCAAAAAAACTCTCTAGCCTAATGATTATTTGAAAGAAATATATAAGGCCCTGGACTTAACAATAGTTCAACTAAGAATATTTTGATTTTATTATGTTTATGCTGAAGCAATATGAATTCAGCAGAACTCATACTTTGACCACTCATACAAACTTTCATTTTTCACTTTCAGTAGAGTATTCAATTAATTGTATGAGATATTTAACATTATAATAAAATAGGCTTTGCATGAGGGGATCTTGTCCAACTATAGGCTGATGTAAGTGTTTTGAGCATGTTTAAGGTAGACTTGACAAAGCTATGATATTCAGTGGGTTATGTGCAGTAAGTCATTTCAAATTAAAATATTTTCAACTTATGATGGTTTATAGGACTTAAGCCCATTGCAAGTTGAGGAGCTTCTGTAGTGATTTTTGTAATGCCTGAGACACACTAGGAATGTGTGTCTCATGCAGGAGAAACCTGTTACTTAAACATTTTAAAGTATCTACTGTACTATTTATCTATACATTATCTAGTAACATTTCTTCATTCTCTGGCTCAGTCATTTTTTTGGCACATGCGCAATGAATGCCCAAATGTCAGGTGCTCTGTGACAACATTACATTCTAATGATGGAAACAAACTTAAGATAGCAAACTGATGATATTTCCTACTAAGATTCATACATAAAGGTCCATAGAAAAGCGTATATTTTAAAACATATTCCAGGATTTAATGCGCTGATGCAACATCATGGAATTATAGGATTAGTTTACTTCAATTTAGAATTAATATATACTCCAAATAGATATTAAAAATTGAAGGGAAGTGAAGAGGTAGAGGAACTTGATTAAAATCTAGGTGCTCTGGTTTGAATTGTGTCCACCCCAAATTTCAGGCGTTGTCATTGGGAAAGCCTTAAGTTGTGAGAAACTTAAGATGTGATTATGTGAAAGAGCGTTTATTTCATGATTGGGATCAGGTGTTGTTATAAACGAACTTGATAGAGGGAGTTTGTCCTTTTTGCCCTTCCACATTGTTTATGTGGAAAACCATGACTAATACACTGTTGTTATATGCTTGTTAGACTACACATAATATTTTTAAAGTATTTGCAAGGCATTATGGAAAATATTCTGCAATTTATGCTTTAGAAAGAAAATTTGTACCGAAATAAAAAGATTAGATTACATGAAACTAATTACTGTGAAACAAATTCTTAACTATATTTTTATTTCTATTTCTACATTTAAAAATATATAAATTAAGAACTCTTGAAAGTTTCAAATATACTCTTTAGAAAGTGAATGCCATTACTTCTGAGGCCTCTGTTCTGTTCCATTGGTCTATGTCTCTGTTTTGGTACCAATACCATGCTGTTTTGATTACTGTAGCTTTATAGTATAGTTTGAAGTCAGGTAGTGTGATGCCTCCAGCTTTTTTTTTTTTTTTTTTTGGTTAGGATTCTCTTGGCTATGCAGGCTCTTTTTTGGTTCCATATGAAGTTTAAGGTGGTTTTCTCCAGTTCTGTGAAGAAGGTCAATAGTAGCTTGATGGGGATAGCATTTGGGGAGTATGGCCATTTTCATGATATTAATTCTTCCTAACCGTAAGCATGGAATGTTTTTCCATGTTTGTTTCCTCTCTTATTTCCTTGAGCAGTTGTTTGTAGTTCTCCTTAAAGAGGTTCTTCACATCCTTTGTTAGCTGAATTCCTAGGTATTTTATTCTCTTTGTGGCAATTGTGAATGGCAGTTTGCTCATGATTTGGTTCTCTGTTTGTCTGTTATTGGTGTATAGGAATGCTTGTGATTTTTGCACCTTGATTTTGTGTCCTGAGAGTTTGCTGAAGTTGCTTATCAGCTTAAGGAGATTTTGGGCTGAGATGATGGGGTTTTCTAAACATACAATCATGTTGTCTGCAAATAAAGACAATTTGACTTCTTCTTTTCCTTATTGAATACCTTTATTTCTTTTTCTTGGCTAATTGTTCTGGCTAGAACTTCTGCAACCCACCATGGAATGTGTATACCTATGTAACAATCCTGTAAGAGCTGCACATGTACCCCAGAACTTAAAGTATAATAATAATATTAATAATAAAGAAAGTGAATGCCATACACCTTGGCAGAGTAAGATCAGGTGTAATATACATAAAACGTGCTTTCTGAAGGTCTGCCTGAGTACTGGACTTTTGAAAAATGATCTAACCAATTATTATAATAAAAAGGGCAATTTATAAATATGCAGCTCAGCTCTTTTTCTGTGCTTTCTGCTGTCCTTCAGGATATGATGATTTTTTAAAACATCTCTACTAGATAATTAGTAAGAGAGCAAAGTGTTACCTGTTATTTCATGTAATGTACTTTCCCAAGAAAAATAACAAACAAATATCTGGAGTTAAGAACTCCTGTTATTTATAATTCAATGTTTCACCCTTACATTAAATGTTAATTTCACAAAGAAAAAAAACTTACTTTTTAATATGATGAATAAAATTTCAGATAGAGTTTAATGAAAATGTTGACAGTTTAGTCATCATTAGTAGGTAGGCAATTTGTGAAACGATGATGATTAAGTATACCTTTTGATTATAGCCAAATTTGAAGAGTGTCTTTAACTCATTTATAATAAATTGTATTATAATTGGTCATGTCATTGTATATTTTTCCACAAAAATTAATAATGTTTAAATTATTAATTTTATCATATAGCTCTGTATAAGACAAGTTATAATTTGGAATGTTTACATTTGAGGGAATGCTAATATAATATAAATAATTAGTACCCTTTTTCTGAACTGGAATAGTTTCCTAAACTCACAATTCCACTGTTTCCAGTTATATTGTTGGACATATTTATAGCTCTAATTTATTTATTACAATGTAATGTGATGAAAACCAAGGAGCTAACCATTCATCTCAAGAATCTAGGTAGAATAAAAAACACATATTAATCTTAAATAATAAAGTAAGAGAATAGAAATTAAAATTATAAATTACAAAATAATTTAATGTGAAGAAAACAAAATGTAATTTGTTGTTTGAAAAGATCAATAAAATTGATAATCCCTTTGGATTATTAAACTTTTAAAAAGGCATAAATGACTGAGGTATTAAAAAAAGAAGAAATTCCTAAAGATTCTAAAGACATTAAAGATGTGATAACACAATTTTATTCTAAGTAATTTAAAAAACTCAGTTGAAATGGATAAATTCCTAGGGGGATAAAAGAAAATGATACAAGAAAGCATATAAATTATGACTGGTCCTATGTATATTTCTTAGAAAATGAATGTATAACTTTAAAAATTCACCAAGAAACTCCTGGGTGCAGATAACTTTATTCATTGCTTTACTTCAAATATACTATGAATAAATTACATATGTTTAATCTTCTTTTAGAGAAAAAAAAAGACATTTTACAGCTCTTTTGGTGATGTCAGCATTATTCTGACATCAAAACTTGATAAAAATGTTACATGAAAGAAAAAGTACAAATTTGTAATTTTACAGGTTTGTAAAATCACTTTTTTAAACATAGACAAAATAATTTTAAATGATTATTGGTAACTGATTTCTGGAATAAAGTAGGCCCTCATTATTCAACAGTTTTGCTTTTCATGGTTTCATTTCCCTGTGGTCAATCGTGGTCTGAAATATTAAACTTCCAGAAATTAACAATCTTAAATTTTAAACCATGTACCATTTTGAGTAGTGTAATAAAAACTTTTGCTTCCCCCTCCTTCTGCCTGGATGGAAATTATCCCTTTTGTCCAATATTTTCATGCTGTATATACTGCCTGCCTCTTAGTCACTTAGAAGCTATCAGAGGCATCAAATCAGAACACAATATCATCTGTAGGGTTTGGTAGTATACAGAGTTTCAGGCATCCACTGGGGACCTGGAACTGTATTCCCTATGGATAAGAGAGGAGTACTGAGCCTATATGGAATAATTTGTCGCAACTAAGGTATGTTTATTTCAAGTATAAAATAGTGCTTTTTACTTAAAATAATGTCTGTTCAAGAAAACTGGACTCTATTGTTTAAAAATGTCAGTGTCATCAAAATGTGGAGGGATGGAAATGTATGCAATGCTCAATGTAAGTTTCAGCATAGAAAATGTACTAGCAGACACACAGAAAGAAACAGAGAGAGACAGAGACAGAGCAAATGTGGCAAAATCTTCACCTTTGGTGAAAATGAGTAAAAGTTACATAGCTCTTCATTGTACTGGTTTTCTGGATTGATTATATTCTCAATTAATAATTGGAGAAAAGGGCAATGTGATTCACCACATCAATGGAAGAAAAGAGAAAATCTTATTTTAGTGAATGCAGATAATATATTTAATGAAATACAATCCATATTTATAATTATTGATAGTAGTTTTAAAATTTCTTAACAAACCATCTTAAACTAGTAATAAATAACATATGCTGCTATGTGTATAAAATTTGGCACAACCATTCTGGAAGGATGATTATATCTCCTAAAATAAAATATACTCACATTATATGTCCCTGTAACTATGACACTATGATTTTACAAACCCGACAGAAATGAATACAGCATATCCCAGAATATATGCATTTTTTCCTGAATCTGTGGAATAAAAGAAACAACACAAAAATACTTTGTTCTATTTTATAGCTTTCAAATGAGGGAAAATCTAAACTAAGCATATGGGCGTGTTTTAGGAAGTAGGAAACCGTAGGAATGGAAGAAGGAATTGCAAGGACTTTTGGAATGCTGATAGAGGGTTTTTTTTTTTTTTTTTTTTTTTTTTGTAAAATTAGCAATGGTAATACTGAAAAACAAACACATAAAAATATCCTCTTGTAATGAATGAGGAAGTTTTGCTTTAGCTATCTAGATCTTTTAAGCACTTTTTGTCTCTACTTTATCGTACTTTAAGTTCTAGGATACGTGCGCAGAATGTGGAGGTTTGTTACAGAGGTATACATGTGTCATGGTGATTTGCTTCACCCGTCATCCCATCATCTACATTAGGTATTTCTCCTAATGCTATCCCTCCCCTACTCCACCAACCCAGACAGACCCCAGTGTATGATGTTCCCCTCCCTGTTTCCATGTGTTCTGATTGTTCAACTCCCACTTATGAGCGGGAACATGTGGTGTTTGGTTTTCTGTTCCTATGTTAATTTGCTGAGAATGATGGTTTCTACCTTCATCCAAGTACCTATAAAGGACATGAACTCATCCATTCTTATGGCTGCATAGTATTCCGTGGTGTATATGTGCCACATTTTCTTTATCCAGTCTATCATTGATGAGCATTTGAGTTGGTTTCAAGTCTTTGCTATTGTGAATAGTGATGCAATAAACGTAAATGCGCATGTGTCTTTATAGCAGAATGATTTATAATCCTTTGGGTATATATGGGTTTTAACGGTTTTATATCTTACATTAAGCCTTTGATCCATCTTGAATTAATTTTTGTATAAGGTGTAAAATAGGGGTCCAGTTTCACTATTCTGCATATGGTTAACCAGTTTTCCAAACACCACTAATTAGAGAATCCTTACCCCATTGCTTGTTTTTGTCAGGTTTGTCAAAGATCAGATGGATGTAGACATGCGGTGTTATTTCTGAGGTCTCTGTCCTGTTCCATTGGTCTACATATCTGTTTTGGTACCAGTACCATGCTATTTTGGTTACTGTAGCCTTGTAGTATAGTTTGAAGTCAGGTAATGTGGTGCTTCCAGCTTTTTTATTTTTGTTTAGGATTGTCCTGGCTATACAGGCTCTTTTCTGATTCCATTTGAAATTTCAATTAGTTTTTTAAAATTCTGTGAAGAAAGTCAATGGTAAGTTGATGAGGGCAGCGTTATAGATGATGGGGATGGCATCTATAAATTACTTTGGGCAGTATGATCATTTTAATGATATTGATTCTTCCTATCCATTAGCATAGAATGTTTTCCCATTTGTTTGTGTCCTCTCTTATTTCCTTGAGCAGTGGTTTGTAGTTCTCCTTGAAGAGGTCTTTCACATCCCTTGTAAGTTTTATTCCTAGGTCTAGGTATTTTATTCTCTTTGTAGCAATTGTGAATGGGAGCTCACTCATGATTTGGCTGTCTGTCTATTATTGGTATATAGGAATGCTTGTGATTTTTGCACATTGATTTTGCATCCTGAGACTTTACTGAATTTGCTTAATAGTAAACCAGGAAGAAGTTAAATCCCTAAATAGACAAATAACAATTTCTGAAATTGAGACAGTAATAAATAGGTATCAACCAAAAAAAAGACCAAGACTGGATGGAGTCACAGTCGAATTCTACCAGAGGTACAAAGAGGATCTGGTACCATTCCTTCCGAAAATATTCCAAACAATAGAAGAGGGACTCCTCCCTAACTCATTTTATGAGGCAAGCATCATCTTGATACTAAAACCTGGCAGAGACACAACAAGAAAAGAAAATTTCAGGCCAATATCCCTAATGAACATTGATGTAAAAATCCTCAATAAAGTACTGGCACAACGAATCCAGAAACACATCAAAAAGCTTATCCACCATGATGAAGTTGGGCTTCATCCTGGGATGCAAGGCTGGTCAATATATGCAAATCAATAAAGAAAATTCATCATGTAAACAGAACCAAAGACAAAAAGCGCATTATTATCTCATAAATGCAGAAAAAGTTTTCAATAAAATTCAACACCATTTCCTGCTAAAAACTCTCAATGAACTAAATGTTGATGGAACATATCTCAAGATAATAAGAGCTATTTATGATAAACCCACAGCCAATATCATACTGAATGGGCAAAAACTGGAAGCATTCCCTTTGAAAAATGGCACAAGACAAGGATGCCCTCTCTCACCACTCCTATTCAACATAGTATTGGAAGTTCTGACCAGTGCAATCAGGCAAGAGAAAGAAATAAAGGGTATTCAAATAGGAAGAGAGGAAGTCAAATTGTCTCTGTTTGCAGATTACATGTATGCAGATAACATGTTTAAATGTTGTGTTGGTTACATGTTTGTATTTGCTAAATATCATCAAGCTGTTCTCTTATAATTTGTGCATTTTCTTTTATGCATCCTATGATTTAACAAAAAAAGTTTATAGGAGACACAATTTGATAAACAGAAGTGATGAAATACAGAATTAATCAAGGAAAAGTACCTCAAAGAAAATCAGGAATATAAAAATTAAAACATTTTATAATTTAAAGTGCCAGTATTGATATTGAACATGCAGATTTTTTATGCATTATAAATTATGATAGAAACGGATACAATTTTTTACAGATAGAATTCATCTTGGATTAAATTTAGTTCATATAATGACGCAGGATTCTTTTGGTGTCACTTTGCCAGCTGGATGTCTCCATGGCTGGAGGTGCCTCTTCTCAGGCTTCACCTGGGCTGCTGGACTTGCTCTGCCCACTCAGCCCCACACAGGCTTCACTTGGCTCACACTACTGCCCCAGATTCTGTGCTCAGCCTGTGGCTGGTTTGGGCATGCTGCAACCAGCTTCTGCATTGGGTACCAGCATCTGGATGAGGGAGATGCAGTGGCAGTGCCCCAAAACTTGGATATGCCTGCAACCACCTAGCCCCAAGGGGTGCTGCAGATTCTGCTTAGGGAGTCCTGAGCCCTGAGCCCCCAGGAAGTGTTACAGGCTCTCATTTATCCCCGCCACCTGCAGCTTAGGTGAACGGGGTTATGTCACAGTTCATTCAGTCCTGCCATCCACAGCTAGGTGAATGGGGGCATGTGGTGCCCAGAAGTTCTTTTTACCCTTGTAGCTGGGTGAGCAGGAACATGTGTTACAGCTTTTTTGCACCCACCATTTGATGAGTTCTGGGTTCTTGTGCTGCAACCAAGGAGAATGACATACACAGACACTGGAGAGTAGGCAAGGCACAGAAGAATTTTACTAAGTGACAGAAAAGCTCTGGACAACAAGAGGTGACCTGAAGTGGGTAATGCTCTGTGTGAGAAGGGGCCTGAAACTGGGTAACTGACTTTGAGGCTGAGTCTGGGGTTTTTTATGGGCTCAGGATGGGGAGGTGCTGATTGGACCATGTGTGGGACTGGAAAAAGCATCATTTTGTTGGCTAAAAGGCATTGAGGAAGTTTTTACTCCAGTTGTGGACTGCACCCTTAAGTGGCAGTTCACTTTTCAGGCTTCAGGCTGTCTTGGATTTGAAGGTTGGTTTCTTCAGGACCTGTCCCTGTCTGCCTAGAAATTTGTTTGTCTCCTTTTCCTATCAATAGTAGGATATCTGTAAGATAACTTGCAAGGCAACATTATTTGTAGTAAAATAATTAAATAAATACATTAATTAAATAAAATTAAAATAAAACAAAGATGTTATTGAGAAAGGCATACAGTCTGGTATTATATATTAACTTCAAATAAACTATGCAAAGATGACTACACATAAACTACAGCCTCACATATTACATATTTATAAAAATGAATTTCCAATAGTTATTATTCAATGTTAGTTATTTTATATTTTTATGTGCACGAATGTAGAATTCTAAAACTGTAATAAATATAAAGAAACTATGCTGTGCAAAGTGGCTTGACCTGTAATCTCAGTGACTCTAGAGGACCCCTTGAGCCCAAAAGTTTAGAGCTAGAGTGTGCTATGATCACATCATTGCACTCCAGCCTGGGCGACAGAGACCTGTATCTTAAAAAAAAAGAAAAGAAAAAATCCTAAATAAAGTTCTTTCTGAAAATCAACCTCATAGGTTGTATTACTTTCTCTATGAGCGTACAATAAGCTCATAAATTCCATCTCAGTCTGTATTTGTAGTTGGTGAGGTGAGGTGGCAGCCACAGCACCCTCCACCTGCTGGACCCCAGCTTAGATAAGTGGCCTATGTTCCTGGACCAAACTGAGGGTCGGACTGCTATTTCTTGTGGCTCAGTAATGAGATGCAGATGAATTGGGGAGGAAGAGAGTTTTTATTTCTGTAACCAGTTACAGGGAGAAGGCCTGGATATTATCTCCAGACCAGCTCAAGATAAAAATTTTCCAGAGCTTATATACCTTCTAAGCTATATGTCCACATGTAAGTGTGCATTCATCTAAAGACATAAATGATTAACTTCTTTTAATCTATAACTAAGGTCTGAGTATAAAGACCATCCTCTGCAGCCTCAGTAAATTTACTTAATCTAAATGGGTCCAGGTGCTGGGGTGATTACCCTCATCTTATCGCCTGCTAAATCATGGGCATTTGGGGAGTTCCTGCAGGCCTCCAATAAACTTGTTGGTGGAGGCCTGGAGAGTTTCTTCAGACCCCCAGCAAAAGTTGTTTATTCATAAATATTATTCATTCCATTAAGAATTTCTTCATTATTTTGTCATGTGGTAAGACTCAGGAAAGGCCTAGGCAAAACTCTTGGTGGGCTTTTGTTTCATTCGAGCCTTTGTATAAAGGCACTGGCTTTTAATATTTAACTTCACCACTCGTACTGAAACAGTTGTTGCAGGGGCCTGTGTTTGATGAGACCTGGCCTGCCGCAGCGATGTGAGCTTCTGCGGTGCTCTAAGAACCTGGAAACCATCATTCTCAGCAAACTGACACAAGAGCAGAAGATCAAACACCACATGTTCTCACTCATAGGTGGGTGTTGAACAATGAGAACACATGGACACAGGGAGGGGAGCGCTACACACTGGGGTCTGTCGGGGGAAATAGGAGAGGGACAGTGGGGAGTGGGGAGTTGGGGAGAGATAGCATGGGGAGAAATGCCAGATATAGGTGAAGGGGAGGAAGACAGCAAATCACACTGCCACGTGTGTACCTATTTCAACAATCTTGCATGTTCTTCACATGTACCCCAAAACCTAAAATGCAATTAAAAAAATAAAAATAAAAATAAAAATAATTAAAAAATTAAAAAAAAAAAAAGAACAGTCTGCCCCTCCTCTCCCTCCTGAGGAGAGAAGATGAACTTCCTCCTCAACAGCAGCTCTTTTAAAACGTTTAAGGAGAGAGGAATGTCCCTGAAGGGTTTAATCACTATAAACTCTTAAAAAATGCAAAGACAACACCAGGAAGTGAAATTTAAGACAAGTTGTTATATTGCCAGAGGGAGAGGACTTCAAAGAATGGATCATGTGCAATGGTGTGGACTTTTTCTACCAGAATATTAAAGAATTATCTCCAGAAGCAAGCTGTCCAGTCATGTCTGCATATCTAAAATATAAATGTTATTTGGCAGGTGATATTAATATTAAAAGCCAATCAAATATACTGGTATAAAATGCATGCATTATTTTGATGACTTTGGTTCTGAATCAGCTTGATGACACTCATTTTCTTCCTAAGATTACTGTCCCATTTCCCAAAATCTTTGTAAGAAAGCCTATTTATTCTTAAGTGTTTGCTTGGGGTCTGTACTGTATACCTGTATATCAGCAGCACTTTGATTCTGTGATGTGAAAGCTAGGAGGAAGCTCATTTCAACACTTTCTTAAGTCCTTAATTTTCTTTGTTTAGGAGCTCAATCTGATTGATAGGGATGAGTTTACACCTCTTCAGGAATTAGTTGAGAAGCTTGGAACAAAGATAAGCATTTCTACTAGGAAATAGTTTTCCTCTTGCTTCATTGATGGCTGGAGCTATCTCATTGCTATCTGCTAAACTAGTGACACAAACTGAGAAAATAGGATAAAAAGACACCCAGTATCTATATCTACTGATAAAATTGTCACAATGGTAGGTAAGGTTAATAGCTTTGGAGTAAGAACTTTAAAGAAAAACCAATCTGACTTACTGTGTATGATTGTTCCTGTGATTGTGGAATTACAATTTACTGTAGGATGTGATGGCTAAGTTGTAGTTTATTAGTTTTGTTATTTTCCTTTTGTTGAAAAAGAGTGATTGGCTGGTTCAGGTGACAGCAAAAGGAGTAGTAAGAATTACTACAAATAATTTGTTAACATGTTTCCAAAACAAATTTCCAAACAACGTAACATGACTAGATATCTAGTCATGTCTTCTTTCCCATCTATTTGGTCAATAGAAAATATACTTTATGGTTTCTTTAACATTCAAACAGTTGTATCATTTTGGATTTACTTGCAGGTTTATTATATACCAAAGTTTTTATAGAGTAAGAATATATGTGTATAATTTTATAATTATATCAAAAGTAAGATTTTGATTCAGATCATCATGGTAGTTATAAGAGCAACAAAAATTGTTTCTGATAAAAATTTTTAAAATATTATAACTGTTTTTGGATTTTATTGCCCCATAAATCTTTCAAAATTGTTAGGAAAGTCTATGGTTATATAACAGAAATACATTTTTTAAGACTTCTGAGGATGGTTTTGCAGGTTTTTATTTCAAATGCTCTATTCATTATTTTTAAAACATGCAGATTTTGGTTAAAGAAAAAAAATTTCTAAAACATAAAAAGGTAGATCTCAAAGCCATGATTTTATACATACTGTATTTCAGAGGTTTTGAAATTTTGGGTAGGGAAATGAAAAAAAAAAACTTGGTATTTTGATTATTTTGTTTTTAAGTTTACTTTAAAAAACTACCTCTATATATATTTTTATTGTGACTTGATGGGCGAGCTTTAGCTGAATAAATGTAACAAGGAAAACCACACTGATTACCATGAAAGTGAATGAAATTCAGAGTCATACATATGACACTAGATATAAAAATAAATACATACTATTCATTAGGATATAATCCTAATTATTAGTAAAGCTTATTTTAATTGTTCACTTAAACTTAGATTACAACAAACAGTAAAATTATAATTAATGGACAAAACATGTCAAATGAATACAATCTATATTGCATAGAATTTAGAAGCTATGGTGGGCAATTAATGTATGTAAAACCTATTGATAAGCTTTTAAACATATCTGCATGGTGAACTGAAATTGTTAAGCTTTTTAAATAAAGTCTTTGGATTCATGAATTTAATACAAATTCCAGAAGAGGGAGATGTTTACCCTCAAATGAAAAATGTGTTGGTCAATGTGAATTAACGAGTTCCTGTGAAACAAAGAATAAGATTTATATGCCATCTTAAGTATCTGGAAATCATAGACTTTAAGTCCATATTATAGTTAAAATTACGTCTTTTTGATGTAGTACAGGTGCTTTTCCAATTTGTGGGCAAGTTTTATACCAGTTGATTTTCTTAAGTAAAGTGTTTCCTGAAAATTTCTTAATTATTCAAAAACATAAAGATTTTTGTTGCCACAGTCATTTCAAATAGAAATTAATATTTAACATTAAAGAATATAGATTTATCAAGATATGTTTTTCTAGAAATTGTAAATAACTAATGCTTGTTTTGTTAAAATCCTTTAAGAATAATATAGAGGCGATTATATCACAACCTGGAAATACTTATAAATAAATCATGTATTATTTCTAAATATGCATTTACATATTGACATAGAGATCGCTAGCTTTTCAATCAGCTGTGTTATATTTTAAAGAAATAATTATTTAATAAGTAAAAGCAAAAACATTTTCTTTCTTTTCTTTGTTGAGAAAGAAGGAATGACAATAAATATAATGCAATATAGTGGTATTCTTGTTTTTTTTTTGAGACAGAGTCTCGCTCTGTTGCCAGGCCGGAGTGTAGTGGTGCAATCTCAGCTTACTGCAACCTCTGCCTCCTGTGTTCAAGCGATTCTTCTGCCTCAGCCTCCCAAGTAGCTGGGACTACAGGTGTGTGCCACCATGCCCAGCTAATTTTTGTGCTTTTAGAAGAGACAGGGTTTCACCATGTTGACGAGTATGGTCTTGATCTCTTGATCTTGTGATCCACCCACCGTGGCCTCCCTAAGTGCTGTGATTACAGTTGTGAGCCACCATGCCTGGCCAGTGGTATTCTTAATTGTGAAGATAATATCACAGCAAGGCACGTTTTGTTTTTATTTACACAGCTGACTAGCCTATACAGTTCAATGTTGGCAGTCTACATCTTGCAGAGGGGACAAGTGTACATAAAATTCTATGTTTGACTTCTCCTTCTATAGTTATATTGACAAGAAATGTTTACTTCTGCACTCCTTCTATTCAATTTCTTGTCCCTGATATTAAGTAGAAGGGTGTGAAAAGCCAGTGTTAATTTACATATCGTTGGCATTAGTGTATTCTTTTGACAAATCTGTGCATTTTCCTGAAGCAATATGAACATGTACCCTAAGTGTTTCACCAGGTCTATTTGATATTCTTGACATTATTATGGGTAGTAAGTGGGTGCCTTGTTGCAGTGATTTTTATGTTGCTTTTATTACCTTTCCCCTCAGCTTCTTATATAAATAGCTTAGAACTTCAGAAAAATTATAGGCTGAAATATCAATGTCAGAACTGTTGAAAAACATATAAAATATTTTTGTGGAAATATCAAAGCTATACTAATAGTAAACCTAAGCTTCGTTTCAAAAAATGTGTTTAAACTCTGTAAATCATTGTCAACAGCACAAAAACTCTGGCACCTGCACCACCTTAAGTGCAAATTGTTTTCTAGAGTAATCTTTTTGTTAAAGGAAATGCAGTATTAATTTAGAAATGCTTGCTGTTTTTGTAAGACAGTTTTCACTCACAGTAAAAAATAATTATACAAATAAAGTTGCTAATGAACTTACTTAAGAGTGAATTTCTGAGCTGGGCAAGCTCTACACAATTCATGAAGAAATTGCTATTATAAATGTTTGTCTTCACTTTCCTTTATACCATTCTTTACACTTTTATTTCACAATCTCCAAAAAAAAGGCCTCTTTAACCTATCTTAAACATTCTTCAGTGCTGTATTCACATCAGTTATATCCTCTAATTGGTTGTTAGCTTTCCAAAGAAGATAAGATTCCTCTTTCCTACTCACTTTGTACACTAACAATGTCTGCAGTCATAATTGAAGAATAATTTAACAATGCTAATTCGATATTCATATTTCCTTGAGATCATGCATAAAAAGAGTATAGGAAAAGAATATTCAGAATACAGTAGCAAATAAAAAAGAATTATTCATCTTCAAAATGAAAATATCACTCCTCTCATAAAAATCCTTCAAGGACTCTCAAGTGTAATAAAAGTAAAATTGAAATACTTTAGAATTACATTAAATGATTTTATCACCTGGTCACTAGCTCTTACCCTTTACTATGTACTCCATTCCCACAGCACCCTTAATGCTCTGAGATCCAATTTTGCCTTTCTGATGACCTTCATCTCTCACACATTGGCATAGCCTTTTACCTTTACAATTGTGTTTACTGCATGAAACTGACACCATATGTAGTCATCCAGTAAAACATATTTTTTCTTATACTACTGGAAGATTTTATTTTCTTCCCCATTCTGTGTTATTTCCTCAATGTTGTTTTTTATAGTCCATTTTGTTTACTGAATTTTAATTCATTCATGACACTAAAACATTTTTCTTGTATGTTGTCAGTACACAGGACCTGTACTTCTCCCTTGTATTGTGTCTTGGAGCTTGTACATATATTTTTGCAATAAATAGCTAATTATTATTTGAGTTTATGCTAATCACCTTGATTTTCATGTTCCCCCAACATAAATATCAACCCACAGGACACATTCACCTCTAAATTATAACCATTTTTCAAGTTCATGCTCACATTTCCCTCTGCCCCTGACCTTTTCAACTTAATTATTCCAGACTTTATTGCTTTTTCTCTACTGTATTCTTAGATATATTTATTTTAATCATTTTAATGCTTAGTACTCATGTTCTATTGCTTGGTGACCCATGTTGTCCTTGAGATGTAACTTAATTTTGAAAATCAAGGACATGATATTATGTTTCTTATGAATCTAAAGACTTCTAGGTTGGAACTAGTCTGATAATATTTGCTCAATAAATATCGATGGGTTTATTCAAATGGCCACAGAGAAGAAATAGATAATAATACATGACAACTCATTTTTAAAGATGTTTTTACACACTTGAGAACAAAATTTCAGCTGTCTTTTAAAAGTTTCAAATGTTAGGAGATAAAAATAGTGTCCCTGAACATAAGTGACAGACAGCTGGCTGATACTGTGAAGATGAATCATTTGACATTCTTTTATAATCCTTCCTTCAGAACTCTTAATAAGAATGTGTGCCATTAATCAGCAACAAGGAATCCTGCGTTGTTTGTGGGTGAATCACAAAAGGAGTAGCAAAACAATATTTATTGTCAGAATAATCAAATGATAATTTGGTAAATTTGTTAAAGGTATAACTCAATGTAGATGTCTAGGAGCCAGAGGTGGAACAAAAGAATGACAATGTACTATAGCTTTCTATGTTTTCTCTATAAAATGTAGTTGTGTGAAGGTAATACATTCCCTGCTCACTATGTGGAATCTTTTCTCCTGGTGCATTTTCACAAAATTGGCTTCTATTTGCCAGTGGTGTTGAAGCTTCAATATCACCACAATTTTTTTTTTCCCAGCACTAGCTTTTCAGCAGTATCAGGGCTATCAGCTGTGTGCGTTGAGATAGCCACTCTATGCTGAAAGGCTTCTTTATTCCTGGAACAGCTCTCAGGATATGGATTTTTTTTTAACTTTGTCAAAGGAAAGCGAATTTCCATAGCGATTTTTATAATAATGAACATTTCTACAAAAATAGATGTACTCCTATTTGTCAATTTCCTTTATTAATTTATGCAAATATATTCTATTAGGGATGTAATTTCCTAACTTTTACAACTTGAAAATGAAACTATACCTTGCGTTACAGGCTAACTTCCTATTGTATCATATTTGTAAACTTTGTTTTAATACTAATAACTCACCTCTTCTTTCCCATTCCTCTGAGCCTCTGCTTCCTTATTCAGATGTTCAAACATCATGTTTTTTATCAGGATTTTTGACACTAATCCTTTCTCATTCTTGTTAATATCATTGTTTAACATAATATTTGATTTTATATTTGAAATTTGATAAGTGTTTTAAAATTCATAGTGTCTAGAATTTAAAGGGCTTTTATTATCAGATTCCACATGGAAGACACACATTTTGGAGCTATCACAGTAATAACAATCATAGTATCACAACAACTGACTACAGTGTTTACAGTGATATATTCCTACTGTTAAACAAAGGGACATATTTTGAATAGGCACCCATGAGAACTTGTCCTGTTTTATGTCTAGAACACCCTAATTGAAATTGCTCTGACCATGAGCAGAAATGAGATACTTACCAATATGATGAAAATCCTTAATAATGCTCATGAGTCCTGCTTACAAATGAATAGATTGCTTGTAATTAGAAACAAATGGTTGATGCAGATTAGATTGCTAGGAAAATGGAACACAAAGTTCATGTTTGGAAGATTATAACTAGCATATAACTTTGATATTTTTTCTTGCTTTAAAACAGACTATATCCTGTGAAAGATTTTACATTTTTCAGAAATGCATTAAATTACACAGTTCTATTAAATCTTTTCAAAAATATTATGCTTAGCAAGCAACAATTTCATGATGGCCAAATTCAAATATAAGAGAAGTAGAAATAGGAAAAATAGGTTACCCTGATACTTATGTTTTCATTTAATATGTTTGTATATTTCAATATATTATTAATAGATATCATTTCCCTTTACAGTTCTAAACTAGTAAGCGAAATAATTTTATCTATGCAATTAAAACTAGTTTGGAAGAATATTGAGGTAGCACACTGTTAAGGGGGTTAGTATGAGTCAGTAATGCAATTGGAAGCTGCAAGATGAGAGAAATGGTTAGATAAAGAAATATTTAAAAGTAGAATCTTCCAAAACAAACAAAAAATATGAAAAAAATAGAATCTCCTTTGGGATCTGTTGTAGAGATATCAACTTGGCAACTTGTCAGCATGAAGACAGTAAAATGAAAGCCATGGGAATTGAGCATATTCACCAAGGTTAGTGTTTAGAATGAGAAGAAAAGATATCCGACTAGGAAAGTACCTTAAGATTTTTTAAGATGAGAAGAAGAGAAATTCAGTACATAGTAAGGATAATTAGAAATTTCAGAGGAAAAGAATAAATGTATTTACACTGAAATTTGGTAGAAAATATTTCAGCAAAGAAAGATCAGTGATCAATATAACAAGTACCTACAAATTAGGGGTAGAGACTAAGAAAATTATCCACTAGATTTTGTTTACAGAACCTCATTGCAAATTTAGCAATTAAACATGCAAAAGGTTGAATAAAAAATAAACCCATAGAATTAGAGAGCATGTGTGTAAGCGGTAATTTCTATTTTTTCAGGAAAAGGAAAGATAACAGGTGCTAGAGGGAGACTAATATCAAAATAAGATGTATAATTGGCAGAAAGAAATGTGTTATTTCACTGAAATTATGGTTGTGAAGGGCAAAAAGAGGACTGGAATATTAGTGAGAAAAATTAAAATAAATTAAGATCAGGTCTGAGAAGCTGGAATGACAAGTAATGCCAAGCGTGGGAGAAGAGATTAAGCAGAAGCACCTGTTATGTTATAGGACTGAGTAAGAGAATAATTCGTGTGTTAGAAGCTGAGATATCTTTTTTTTTTAATTTCACATGAAGTAAGATGGAATGTTACTTACTAAGAGTTTTTGGGGTAATGAGAGACACCTTGGTTTTGAAGATAATGGAAAGAATTTGAAGTGCTAATTATTTATAAAAAGAGAAAATTGACTGAAAGAATTATGGAAGTGAGATATAATTTTGATTAACATTTACCGTATGACCAGTATGCAAAACACTGCTCAAACCCTTGAGATGATCCAATGATACATAGCATAGAGAGAAGTGTCTGTGACCTTCATAATTACATAAGTTGTGTCCAAGAATATACATAAAGAAAGATATATGCTGTGATCTAGGGATTTAAATGGCATTTAGTAGAAAGAAAAGTGGCTTAGTGTTTGCATCAGTGAGTCGGTAACTTTAGAGGTAGAAAATAAAGAGAATTTAGGTGAATCTGGAATACTTTAAAAAAGATAGCAGGAGGGTAAGATGAGGATGGTTAATAAGTACAAAAATACAGTTAGATAGAATAAATAAGATCTAGTAAATTGGTAGCACAACTGGGTGACAATAGTGATTTATTGTATGTTTTAAAAATAACTAAAGGAGTGAAATTAGAATGTTCTTAAGCACACACACACAAAAAGATAAATGCTTAAGGTGACAAATGACCCTATTACCCATTTGGTCACTACACACTCTATGCCTATCAAAACATCATGTGTGCCCCATACATGTATACAACTATATACCCATAATAATTATTAATAAAAATAAAGAAGAAGGAATATTATATGTGATGACCCAGAGGTGACCTGCATATGTGATGACTCAGAAGTTCAGCATGATGCAAGAATAAAGAGAAAGGGAGGGAGGAAAGAAGAGTATGTGCAGAGGTACGTGTGTTTGTGGGGCACTGTTGTGATGCATGGCAGAAAATGCAAGCAAATCCAAGGTTTTACAAATTGTTTCAACTTATGTTAACACTATGAACCAACATAAAATCATTAAGAAACTAGCATTATGGCTTACTATAAGCTAAGTTATTAGATTTGATTAAATTCTACTAGACTTCCTTTGGTAAAATGATTAAAATGGAACAAGCCAAAAAATGAAGAGACTAATCATGACACTCTGTGGTATTCCAGGTGAGTGATGAGGATAGCCTATATTTCAGAAACGTGGTTATAGAAAAAGGAGATCTTTAGATTTTTGAGATATCTTCAGGAAGACTTTGTGATTTATTGACTTCAGGAAGACTTTGTGATTTATTGACTTGGGAGTACATAGTAAGATAACATCAAGGATGAATCTAACAAATTGTTAGTTACTATTAACAAGCTGTTGCCACTCTAACTCAGACAGAGAAATGAGCATACTTTGGAAGGTAATTATGAGTTAAGTTTTTGATTCACTGAAACTGGCGTTCCATTTGAACATCCATAAAATTATGGTAAATAATTTTTGGTTAAAGCTTCTATTTTGTTGTGATGCTTTTTGCTTTTGTTTGTTTTGTTTTTACCCAAACACTATTTTTTAAATGGAAACAGTTTATTGATATTGTTGAGAAATTTTATCTTTTCCAGTTAAATTTTTAATGTTTCCTGGTTTTCTGTTTTTTATTCCTTTTTTCTGTTTTACCATTTATTTTTTCTATAGAGATATATGTCAATAATCAATGCAGTAATATAGAGAGAAATAGGTTCCCCAATGTTTCATCTAAAAAGAAAACAACTTTTAACATTTTTTTCAATTGTTAACATAATAGATTATTTCAGTGACAGTATCAAATACCTTTCCCTTTGAAAGCTAAAGGTATATTAAAATTCATATTTATTCCTCCATTTTATCATTCTCTGGGATTTTACATATCAGCTATTAATGCATTTTACATGTGTAATTTGCTATTTAAAACTAGAATTTCTGTTTACATGAAATATCTAACATATAACAAATAATATCTACCCAATGAAGTATTTAAATTTTATACTTGGGATTTTAAAAGTCATACTCATTTCTTCTAAATTAATATTTTAAGATGAAAACAACTCATCACTGAAAATTAAGAAATGTTAACATCAATTATATTTGTATGTTTGAACCGTGAACAAATGACCTTAACTTAAAAAAGTGAGACATGAAAGGCATATATATTTTATGATATCACTTACGTAAAATATCCAGAATTGGTAAACGCAGTAATTTAGTGGTCATTTTAAATGGGAATACTAGTGTTTGTTGGGTGCTATAAATCTAAGGATGTTTGAAAGTGTACATTTATAAAATAAAATACTTTTATTTCGATAACATAATTCTGTTATTTTACATCTCTGTTTCTTTCAAACTTCTTCGCTTGGACACTTTTGCTATTTACTACTTCAAATAGTGTTTTAATTTTCTATTTCAGTTTTCATGAACTGTTTACCTTTTCCTACATCATAAGTATTTTGTCATTATCTCATTAACTTTCTTATAGCTTTTATATCATGAATTATATATTTTTAAGAATTTTATTGAGAAACAAAAGCAGATGTGGAAGCAGCTTGGAGATTTACCAAAGAACTTAAAACAGAACTAATATCCGCCTATCAATCCTATTACTGTGGCATGTATACCCAAAAAATGTAAATTATTCTACCAAAAAGACATATGCATGCATACATTTATTGCAGCATTATTCACAGTATCAAAGACATGGAATCAACCTAGATGCACATCAGTGGTAGACTGGGTAAAGAAGATGTGGTACATATACACCACGGAATACTAGGCAAACAAGAAGAATTAAAAATCATGTCCTTGGCAGCAACATGAATGCTGGAGGACATCATTCTTAGGGAATTAATGCAGGAACAGAAAACCAAACACCACATGTTCTCATTTAGAAATGAGTGCTAAACATTGAGTACCCATGGACACTAAGAAGGGAACAATATACACCAGATACATCTTAAGGGTAGAGGAAGAGAGGAGCGTGATGACTGAAAAGCTGCCTATTTGATACTGTGCTCACACCTGGGTAATGAAATAATCTGTATACCAAACCCCTATGACATGCAATTTACCCATGTGACAAACATGCACATGAACACCCTGGACCTAAAATAAAGGTTGGAGGAGAAAACAAAAAAAGCAGATGTGTCATGAGATTGCATTTACTTTTGCCAAGTGTAAATACTTTTTTTTTTTTTAATCTGTAATATTTTTCTACCTCACCAAAAATACTGCTTGCTTTCTTCTTTTTTTTTAAAATTTATTTTATTGCATTTTAGGTTTTGGGGTACATGTGAAGAACATGCAAGATTGTTGCATCGGTACACACGTGGCAGTGTGATTTGCTGCCTTCCTCCCCATCACCTATATCTGGCATTTCTCCCCATGCTATCTCTCCCCAACTCCCCACTCCCCACTGTCCCTCCCCTATTTCCCCCCAACAGCCCCCAAGGTGTAGTGCTCCCCTCCCTGTGTCCATGTGTTCTCATTGTTCAACACCCACCTATGAGTGAGAATATGCGGTGTTTGATCTGCTGCTCCTGTATCAGTTTGCTAAGAATGATGGTTTCCAGGTTCATCCATGTCCCTACAAAGGACCCAAACTCATCGTTTTTTATGGCTGCATAATATTCCATGGTGTATATGTACCTCTTTTTTCCTGTCCAGTCTATCATCGATGGGCATTTGGGTTGGTTCCAGGTCTTTGCTATTGTAAACTGTGCTGCAATGAACATTTGTGTGCATGTGTCCTTATAGTAGAACAATTTATAATCCTTTGGATATATACCTAGTAATGGGATTGCTGGGACAAATGGAATTTCTATTTCTAGGTCCTTGAGGAATCGCCACACTGTCTTCCACAATGGTTGAACTAATTTACACTCCCACCAACAGTGTAAAAGTATTCCTATTTCTCCACATCCTCTCCAGCATCTGTTGTCTCCAGATTTTTTAATGATCGCCATTCTAACTGGTGTGAGATGGTTTCTCAATGTAGTTTTGATTTGCATTTCTCTGATGACCAGTGATGATGAGCGTTTTTTCATATGCTTGTTGGCCTCATGTATGTCTTCTTTTGTAAAGTATCTGTTCATATACTTTGCCCGCTTTTGAATGGGCATGTTTGTTTTTTTCTTGTAAATCTGTTTTAGTTCTTGGTAAATTCTGGATATCAGCCCTTTGTCCGATGGGTAAACTGCAAAAATTTTTTCCCATTCTGTTGGTTGCCGATTCACTCTAATGAGTGTTTCTTTTGCTGTGCAGAAGTTGTGGAGTTTGATTAGGTCCCATTTGTCTATTTTGGCTTTTGTTGTCAATGCTTTCGGTGTTTTGGTCATGAAGTTCTTGCCTATGTCTATGTCCTGAATGGTTCTGCCTAGATTTTCTTCTAGGGTTTTTATGGTGTTAGGTCTTATGTTTAAGTCTTTAATCCATCTGGAGTTAATTTTAGTGTAAGGTGTCAGGAAGGGGTCCAGTTTCTGCTTTCTGCACATGGCTAGCCAGTTTCACAACACCGTTTATTAAACATGGAATCCTTTCCCCATTGCTTGTTTTTGTCAGGTTTGTCAAAGATCAGATGGTTGTAGTTATGTTGTGTTGCCTCCGAGGCCTCTGTTCTGTTCCATTGGCCTATATCTCGGTTTTGGTTCCAGTACCATGCTGTTTTGATTACTGCAGCCTTGTAGTATAGTTTGAAGTCTGGTAGTGTGATGCCTCCTGCTTTTTCTTTTTGCTTAGAATTGCCTTGGCTATGCGGGCTCTCTTTTGGTTCCATGTGAAGTTTAAGGTGTTTTTTTCCAGTTCTGTGAAGAAGGTCATTGGTAGCTTGATGGGGTTAGCGTTGAATCTGTAGATTACTTTGGGCAGTATGGCCATTTTCACGATATTGATTCTTCCTAACCATGAACATGGAATGTTTCTCCATCTGTTTGTGTCCTCTCTTATTTCATTGAGCAGTGGCTTGTAGCTCTCCTTGAAGAGGCCCTTTATGTTCCTTGTTAGTTGTATTCCTAGGTATTTTATTCTCTTTGTAGCAATTGTGAATGGCAGTTCATTCTTGATTTGGCCCTCTTTAAGTCTGTTATTGGTGTACAGGAATGCATGTCAATTTTGTACATTGATTTTGTATCCTGGGACTTTGCTGAAGTTGCTTATCAGTTTCAAGAGATTTTGGGCTGAGACGATGGGGTCTTCTGGATATACAATCATGTCATCTGCAAATAGAGACAATTTGACTTCCTCCTTTCCTAATTGAATACCCTTTATTTCTTTTTCTTGTCTGATTGCTAAGGCTAGGATTTCCATTACTATATTGAATAGGAGTGGTGAGAGAGGGCATCCTTGTCTAGTGCCAGATTTCAAAGGGAATGCTTCCAGTTTTTGCCCATTCAGTATGATGTTGGCTGTTGGTTTGTTGTAAATAGCTTTTATTATTTTGAGATGTGTTCCGTCAATACCTAGCTTATTGAGGGTTTTTAGCATAAAGGGCTGTTGAATTTTGTCAAAGGCCTTCTCTGCATCAGTTGAGATAATGATGTGGTTTTTGTCTTTGGTTCTGTTTATGTGGTAAATTATGTTTATAGACTTGCGTATGTTGAACCAGCCTTGCATCCCTGGGATGAAGCCTACTTGATCATGGTGGATAAGCTTTTTGATGTGCTGTTGCAATTGGCTTGCCAGTATTTATTGAAGATTTTTGCATCTATGTTCATCATGGATATTAGCCTGAAGTTTTCTTTTCTTGTTGAGTCCCTGCCGGGTTTTGGTATCAGGATGATGTTGGTCTCATAAAATGATTTGGGAAGGATTCCCTCTTTTTGGATTGTTTGGAATAGTTTCAGAAGGAATGGTAACAGCTCCTCTTTGTATGTGTGGTAGAATTCGGCTGTGAACCCATCTGGACCTGGGCTTTTTTTGGTGGTAGGCTCTTAATTGCTGCCTCAACTTCAGACCTTGTTATGGGTCTGTTCAGGGTTTCGGCTTCTTTCTGGTTTAGACTTGGAAGGAGACAAGTGTCCACGAATGTATCCATTTCTTCCAGGTTTACTGGTTTATGTGCATAGAGTTGCTTGTAATAATCTCTGATTATGGTTTGAATTTCTGTGGAATCTGTGGTGATATCCCCTTTATCGTTTTTTATTGCATCCATTTGGTTATTCTCTCTTTTCTTTTTTATTAATCTGGCTAGTGGTTTGTCTATTTTGTTGATCTTTTCAAAAAACCAGCTCCTGGATTTATTGATTTTTTTGAAGGGTTTTTTTGTGTCTCTATCTCCTTCAGTTCTGCTCTGATCTTAGCTATTTCTTGTCTTCTGCTAGGTTTTGAGTTTTTTTTATATTGCTCCTCTAGCTCTTTCAATTTTGATGATAGGGTGTCAATTTTTGATCTCTCCTTGCTTCTCATGTTGGCACTTATTGCTATATATTTTCCTCTAGAGACTGCTTTTTTTTTTTTTTTTTTTTTTTTTTTTTGAGACTGCTTTAAATGTAATGTATCCCAGAGATTCTGGTATGTTGTGTCTTCATTCTCATTGGTTTCGAAGAACATCTTTATTTCAGCCTTCATTTCATTTTTTATCCAGTCAACATTCAAGAGAAAGTTGTTCAGTTTCCATGAAGCTGTGTGGTTCTGAGTTAGTTTTTGAATTCTGAGTTCTAACTTGATTGCACTGTGGTCTGAGAGACTACTTGTTATGATTTCTGTTCTTTTGCATTTGCTGAGGAATGATTTACTCCCAATTATGTGGTCAATTTTAGAGTAGGTGTGATGTGGTGCTGAGAAGAATGTATATTCTGTGGATTTGGGGTGGAGAGTTCTGTAAATGTCTATTAGGTTTGCTTGGTCCAGGTCTGAGTTCACGTCCTGGATATCCTTGTTAATTTTCTGTCTGGTAGATCTGTCTAATATTGACAATAGGGTGTTAAAGTCTCCCACTATAATTGTGTGGGAGTCTAAGTCTCTTTGTAAGTCATTAAGAACTTGTCTTATGCATCTGGGTGCTCCTGTATTGGGTGCATATATATTTAGGATCATTAACTCTTCTTGCTGCATTGATCCTTTTACCATTATGTAATGTCCTTCTTTGTCTCTTTTGATCTTTGTTGCTTTAAAGTCTATTTTATCAGAGATGAGAATTGCAACTCCTGCTTTTTTTTTGCTCTCCATTTGCTTGGTAAATCTTCCTCCATCCCTTTATTTAGAGCCTTTGTGTATCCTTGCATGTGAGATGGGTTTCCTGGATACAGCACACCGATGGGTTTTGGCTTTTTATCCAATTTGTCAGTCTGTGTCTTTTGATTGGGGCATTTAGTCCATTTCCATTTCCATTTAGGGTTAATATTGTTATGTGTGAATTTGATACTGCCATTTTGGTACTAGCTGGTTGCTTTGCCCGTTAGTTGATGCAGATTCTTCATTGTGTTGATGCTGTTTACCATTTGGCATGTTTTTGGAGTGGCTGGTACTGGATGTTCCTTTATATGTGTAGAGCCTCTTTCAGGAGCTCTTGTAAAGCAGGCCTGGTGGTGACGAAATCTCTGAGTACTTGCTTGTTCGCAAAGGATTTTATTTTTCCTTCACTTATGAAGCTTAGTTTGGCTGGATGTGAGATTCTGGGTTGGAAGTTCTTTTCTTTAAGGATGTTGAATATTGGCCCCCACTCTCTTCTGGCTTGTAGGGTTTCTGCTGAGAGATCTGCTGTGAGTCTGATGAGCTTCCCTTTATGGGTAACCTGAACTTTCTCTCTGGCTGCCCTTAGCATTTTCTCCTTTATTTCAACCCTGTTGAATCTGACGATTATGTGCCTTGGGGTTGCTCTTCTTGACGAGCATCTTTGTGGTGTTCCCTGTATATCCTGGACTTGAATATTGGCCTGCCTTGCTAGGTTGGGGAAGTTTTCCTGGATAATATCCTGTAGAGTATTTTCCAGCTTGGATTCATTCTCTTCGTCGCATTCAGGTACACCTATCAAACGTAGATTAGGTCTTTTCACATAGTCCCACATTTCTTGGAGACTTTGTTCATTCCTTTTTACCCTTTTTTCTCTAATCATGATTTCTCGTTTTATTTCATTGAGTTGATCTTCGACCTCTGATATCCTTTCTTCTGTTTGGTCAATTTGGCTGTTGAAACTTGTGCATGCTTTGCGAAGTTCTCATGTCGTTTTTCAGCTCCAACAATTCACTTATATTCCTTTCTAATTTGTCCATTCTCGTTAGCATTTCATCAAATCTTTTTTCAAGGTTCTTAGTTTCTTTGCATTGGGTTAGAACATGTTCTTTTAGTTCACAGAAGTTTCTTACTACTCACCTTCTGAAGTGTGATTCTGTCATTTCATCACACTCGTTCTTCATCCAACCTTGTTCCCTTGCTGGTGAGGAGTTGTGATCCCTTGTAGGAGGAGAGGTGTTCTGGTTTCTGGTGTTTTCATCCTTTTTGCGCTGGTTTCTTCCCATCTTTATGGATTTACCTACCTGTCGTCTTTGTAGTTGCTGACTTCAGATTGGGTCTCTGAGTTGACGTTCTGTTTGTTGATGATGAAGTTATTTCTGTTTCTTAGTTTTCCTTCTAACAGTCTGGCCCCTCTGCTGTAAGGCTGCTAAGGTCCACTCTAGGCCCTGCTTGCCTGGGGATCACCTGCAGCAGCTGCAGAACTGTAAGGGTTGCTACCAGTTTCTTCTTCTGCTATCTTTGTCCTAGAAGGATACCTGCCAAATGTCAGTCTGATCTCTCCTTTATGAGGTGACTCTTTGGATATACAGGGGTCAGAGAGCTGCTTGAGGAGATAGTCTGTCCTTTATAGGAGCTCAAGTGCTGAGCTGTGAGCTCCGTTGCTCATTCAGAGTTGCTGGGTCGGTACGTTTAGGTCTGCTGCAGTAGAACTCATAAACTGCTTTTTGTTCCCAGGTGCTCTGTCCCAGGGAGTTAGGGCTTTATTTATGAGTTTCCGTTGTACTGCTGCCTTTTTTTTTCAGGGCTGCCCTGCCCAGCAAGGAGGCAGCCTGGTCACTGGCTGCCTGCAGAGGCTTTTCTGAGCTGCTGTGGGCTCCGCCCAGCTCCCATGTGAACTTCCCTGCAGTCTTGTTTATATGGGTGTAGTTAGAACTGCCTCAGCAATGGTGGCCCGCCTCTGTATTGGCAGACTCTCTCTGTAATGGCAGGTTGTCTTGGCAACGGCAGGCTGCCTCAGCTGTGGTGGACTACCTCCGTAGTGGTGAAGTGCATCGGTAATGGCGGACGCCCCTCCACCACAGAGCTGGACCGTCCCAGGTTCAGCTGCGCTTGCTGTGAAACTCTCAATCCTGAAACTCTCAATCCGGAGAGTTTCTGATTGCTGTTCTTTTGTGGGGGTGGGACCAGTCAAGCCTGATCACCTGGCTCCCTGCCTCAGAGCCTTTTTTTTTCTTTTTTAGTTGAACAGTCGACTCTATCCCAGTCGCCTGTTGAAAGGGCGCTGGGATCTGTGTGATTTCCCCTGCGGCGACTCACTGTGCCGGCTTAAACAGAGGCGCTGAGATTCCTGGCGCTTTTTTTGCCCAGGAATCTCCTGGCCTGGCTCCCTGTTTAGTCCCCTCTTTAATCAGATGAATGGGCGACTTCCTGGGTCTCCAATCGCCAGCCAAAAGGGCACCTGGACCAGTGTATTTTGTATGGAGAACCGCCGGCTGGGGCGCCAACAAAGCAGCTGCGTGGGGCAAAGCAGCCGTGCTGACCAAAAGAACCACACCGTCCAAAATAGCTGTGCTGGCAACCCATGGGGCTCCTCTGCCTGGGAATCTACTGGTCTGTGGGCAATAAAAATGCAGCGTCCACTCACCCTCTGTGCTTTCACTGCGAGCTGCAACTCTGAGCTGTTCCTAAATGGCCATCTTGTATCTTCCTCCCTCTTTCTTTTTTACTAAGGGCATTCACCCCTTTTCTACAAAATAGATATTCCTATATCTGCTTCATACCAGATAACGTCTTTGAGCATCTAACATATTTTTATGTATTAATGCTCTCAGAATTTGATGTAGGGGCCTACTTAGTGTTTACAGATTTATCTGATACGTTTTTACTGTAATAATGCATGAAATATTCCAAACTTCAGACAGTATGATTTACACAAAGTTGGAAGATGGGAAACTTTCCTACATGGTGATTTAACATCCAAAATATAACATTCTACATCATCTATTACCGAATATCAACATTATACTTATTGAAAATATAACTCCAGAATAGATGCATAGAAGGATGTAAATGACAGTAGTGGGCCAGAATGATAAAAAGGTTTGAGACAATTCTGAATTTTTAAAGTAATCGAAAACTTCCTTAAAGGTAAAAACTTTAATCCAGCTTTAGTTGGCTATTCATAGTTGTGGGTGAACAGAAATATTGTATATTCTTCTATTACAACTCATCTTCTATAACAAAACTTTTTCACTTGAATTCTCATTACTCTGTTATTATCAATAAGTTTTTTGACAAACAGATTACCAAATAAAATCACTTATTTCCAAAGTTTTGAATAGATTGCCATTGTCTTTATCTTCTAAATGTTTAGATGTTGGCAGATGGTGAATTGTGATTTGGTTTGCCTAAAAATCTGAACTCAAAACTGACATGGTTTTTTTTAAATTATACTTTTGATTATGTAGTTCTTCTTATTCTAACAGATATAATTTTGTCATAATTTTGTTACATACTTTTAGTAGGAATATCATTTGTTACATGCTTCTTTTCTTAAGAGCTGTATTGCTTATTTCTGTTTCTAGGCTGTACTATGGGAGCTGCAAAGGTGTGATTTAGAACATGAGATTTTGATATATTTGCAAATTGCATTAAATGTGTTCCTGTCAAGAACAGCTAAGAATTCCTGAAAAGATTATTACTTGGGTCACTTGAGTCTTCTAAACACACAAAAAACTTTTAATGTAGTCACTGAAGGTAGATTATTTCCTCTGAAGCATTGTTTTTATAACTGCAATGACTTTTAGTTCTTAAACCTGGAAATTAAAACTACCTAGCTGAACAAAATTAAGGCATTTAAAAATAAGCATTATGTCTTATGTTATTACAAATAAGCACTAAAATATTATTAAATCAAATAATATTTAAATACACAAATAAGAAAACTCATGGTCTGCTAAATGTATCTGTAGTTATTTATTTATAACAAGCTATATAATTCCACTTAAATTAAAATTTCACTGGATATCTCTTAGAATATAGTAATTACAAAGGAGACCTTAGAAACCTCAAGACAATGATGCAAGTATACCTTAGAGATTTATCTATAGAAGCTTGTGAAAACCCACTATATCTTTCTTCAAAGACTTAAGCTTCTGTCCAAGAGTTATTTTCTATTTAAAGACCATAGTCACCAAGGGAAACCAAAACCTGGTATTTAAGGAAAGCTATTCCATGTTGTGTTTACTCTCAGACTGTTGTTCGGAAACATTTTGTGTACCAAAATTAGTAATTTCTTTTCTATAAACCACATCAACTCTAAAGTAGCTCTTTCCATAAGTGTTGTGTATATTGTTTTCAATTTTTTTTTTTTTTTTTTGAGATGGAGTTTTGCTCTTGTTACCCAGGCTGGAGTGCAATGGCACGATCTCGGCTCACCGCAACTTCTGCCTCCTGGGTTCAAACAATTCTCCTGCCTCAGCTTCCCGTTTAGTATTTTAAAGAAGCATTCCACTGGGTTAACTGTTTTCTCTTTATTTATTACTTGGGTCCTCTTCTCTCCTCAGCATGCCACCTGCATCAACCACCCAATCTCCTATTAACACATAAACTACAAGCCTACCTTGAAAATACTGTGGCTCAGTTTTAAACCACCTCAAAAAAAGTGAGTCACTTACATTTTTTGGTTTCCCAGTATATATACAAGTGGTTTACACTATACTTTGTTTATTAAGTGTGCCATAACATTATATCTAAAACGAACAATGTATATACCTTAATTTTTAAAAGTCTTATTACTAAAAGAATGTTTACAATATTAAGAGTCTTTAGCAAGTCAGGATCTTTTTGCTGGTTGAGGGTCTTGCCTTGATGTTGATGGCTGCTGACTGATCAGGGTGGTGGTTGCTGAGGGCAGGGATGTCTGTGGCAATTTCTGTAAGACAGAAGTAAAGTTTGCTAAATCAAGTGACTCTCCTTTCATGAAGCATTTCTCTGTAGGATGTAACGCTCTTTGATGTCATTTTCTCTACCGTAGAACTTTTACAATTATAGTCAATCCTCTGAAACCCTGTTGCTGCTTTATCAAGTAAGTTTAGATATTATTCTCAATATTTTATTGTCATATTCACAATGTTCACAACATCTTCATCAGAAGTAAATTTCAAGAATCATTTTATTAACCATAAGAAGCAAATATTCATCAATTCAAATATTATCAAGAGATTGAAGCAAGTCACTCAAAACTTCAGGCTCCATTTTAAATTCCTATTCTCTTGTTATTTTCATTACATCTGCAGTTACTTCCTCCACGGAGGTTCTGAACCATTAAGATTCATCCTTAAGGCTTGAAATTAACTTCATCCAAACTCCTGTTCATGTTGGTATTTCGACCTTCTTTGAATAACAACTGTCCTTAATGGCATCTAGAATGGTGAATTATTTCCAGAAAACTTTCAGTTTACTTTGGCCAGCTCCATCATAGGAATCCATATCTCTGGTAGCTATAGCCTTAAAAATATATTTCTTAAAAAATGAGACTTGAAAGTTGAAATTACTTCTCATTTCGGGGGCAGTAGAGTGGATGTTATGGTAGCAGACATGAAACCAAGCTTCTTGTCTATCTCTATTACAGCTTTTGAGTAGCCATGTGCATTGTCTATGATCAGTATATATTGAGAATAATTCTTCTTTCTGAGCAGTAGATCTCAATAGCAGGCTTTACATATTCAGTGAGCTATGCTATAAACAGATATGCTGTCATCCAGGCTGTATTGTTCCATTTGGAGAGCATCTTTAGGGCTCTGGAATTTTCACAATGGTAAATGAGCACTGACTTTAACTGAAAGTCACCAGCTGGGTATTTACCAACAGGAAAAAATCAATAACATTATAACAAAGGGATACCTACATTCACAAGTTTATTTTAGCACTATTTACAACAGCAAACATATAGAATCAACATAAGTATTCATCAACAGATTAATGAATAAAGAAAATATGGTAGGTATAGTCAATGAAATAATATCCAGCTACAAAAAAGAATAAAATCATGTCATTTTCAGCAACATGGAAGGAATGGGAAGTTATTATCGTAAGTGAACTAAGCCAGGCACAAAAAGACAAGTATCTCGTGTTCTCTCTTATATATGGGAACTCAAGAATGGCATCACATGAGGGTAGAGAGTGGAAACATAGATAACAAAGGCTGAGAAGAATGAGTGAGTGGGAGGGGAGAGGACGAAGAGAACTGGGTTAAAGAGTACAAACATAGAGTAGGATAAAATGCATATATTCAATGTTTGATAGCAGCATAGGGTGACTATATGTAACAAAAATGCAATGTATTCGAGTGATAGACACCCTAAATACTCTGAATTGATAACTACGTATTATATACATGTGACAAATTTTTTTCAGGAATCCCATACATGTGTACAGAAAATTTAAATAATCAAGTCACCAGCTACATTACCCCCTAACAAGGGAGTCATCCAATCATTTCTAGATTAGAAGCCAGACATTGATTTCTCCTCTCCAGCTGTGAAAGTCCTAAACAGCATCTTTTTTCAATAGAAGGCTACTTTGTCTACATTGAAATCTATTGTACAGTGTAGCCACCTTCATCAATTATCTTAGTAGATCCTCTGGATAACTTGCTGCAGCTTCTAAATCAGCACTTGCTGCTTCACTTTTCATGTTTATGTTATGAAGATGGCTTCTTTTCATAAAACTGATAAGTCGTGTCTGCTAGCTTTGAACTTTTCTTCTGTAGCTTCCTCCTCTCTTTCAGGCTTCCCAGAATTAAAGAGAGTTAGGGCTCTACACTCCATTAGGTTTTGGCTTAAAGGAATGTTGTAGCTGGTTTGATCTTCTATCCAGATTGCTAAAACTTTCTCTATATCAGCAGTAAAACTGTTTTGCTTTCTTACTTTAATTATCTAGAAAAAGTTTTCTTCCACAATCACAACTTGGCTAACTGGTGCAAGAGACCTAGTTTCCAGCTTGTCTTGGCTGTCAATGTGGCTTCACTCAGCTTAATCATTTCTAGCTCTTGATATGAATGAGAGACATGTGAATCTTCTTTGCATTTGAACACTTAGATGCCATTGTAGGGTTATTAATTGGCCTAATTTTAATATTGTGTGTCTCAGGAAAAAGGAAGCCCTGAGAATAACAAGACAAATGTAGGAATGATTGGTTGGTGGACCCATCAGAGCTCGCAATATTTATGTATTGAATTTGTCATCTTATATGGGTGCAGTTTGGGCCGACCCAAAACAATTACAATAGTAACATTGAAAATCACTAATCACAGGTCACTATAAGAGCTACAATAATGATGAAAATATTTGAAATATTGAAAGCATTACCAAAATGTGGCAGAGAAATAAATTGTGCACACACTGTTAGAAGAGTGGTGCGAACAGATTTGCTAGATGCAGGGTTTCCTCAAACCTTCAATTAAAAAAAATACATTATCTGTGAAATGCAATAATGTGAAGCACAATAAAATAAGGCATGCCCCCCAGGTAGATTTTTGGTTTTTTAATCTTTCACACTTTGGTTTGTGGTCATCTAATTATATATATGGAAATGTGTGTCATTACTCATTTCATCAAAAATGTGACAGTTATTATGTACTCCTTTCTAAATTCTCACTCAATGCTAGGTTTAATTTCTTTAATACATTGGTAATGGTCAAATCTATTCTTTGAAATTATTTTATAAAAGCATTGACCAATCAATATGTTATCATTTTTAGTCTTTTTATAACTTCAAAGTATGTGAAAATAAACATCTTAGAACTTCTCTTCTCATAAACAAGTGTGTTTTTTACTCTTAGGGAAGGGTTCCCAGAAATAAAATTGTTGGAACAAAGTATAAATGTGTTTTTAATTTTTGTAGATGTTGCCAGATGGCTTTGTAAGATTTTTTTTTAAACAATTCCCATCTCTTCTAGCATTGTAGGAGAGTACTTTAAGCCTGCATTCCTGCTGACAATAGATGTTATCACTCATTTTAATTTTGTCAGACTGATATGTGTAATGTGATATCTCATTCTTACTTTAACTTGCATTTCCCTGACTAGCAGTAAATTTCAGCATATTTTCATATGTATGCTGGTCATTTGAATTTGCTGTTATGTGACTTGCATTTTTATATTTCTCCCTATTTTTCTATTATTTTAGGAGGTTAGTCCTTTGTATGTGACACAACTTGTCTCTATATTACAAGTATATTTAATTTAAATTAAATTGTTTTTAGGTTAATCTTAATTTTAGTATTACTTTTTTAAAAAACAAATAAAGTCTCCCTTTTAAGTTACAGATTTTTTTAGTTCAGAATGCACTTACCTCCCCTAAGGCTGTAAATACACAATCAGGAATGTTTTTGTAGGGCGTTCGTTGTTTTGTTTTTAAGGCATCTATTTTCTATTCTAAGATATATGCCCAGGTTTTTACTATCAAACTTCATTTTAAAAATTCATTTATCTTGCATCTCTTGCAATTGCTGTTACTACCTTTTAAAATATTTGGTCAAATTATCTGGTGCTGAAGATAACATTTTTGGGGAGAATTTTAATTACAGATTCAATTTCCTTAGTAAGAGTGCTTTACAGTTTTGTGTTTCATACTGAATAATATAAATAGTATATAGTTCTCTAGGAATTAAAGCCTTTTTACTAAGGTGTCTTATTTATATATGTAGAGTTTTTTTTGTAGTATTCCCTTTTATTCCTATTTATTTCTTTACAATTAATAATTATATTCTCTATTTTATTCTTAGTAATTTGTGTCTTGTATCGTTTATTTTTGTTAGTCTTCTTCAAGGTTTGTTAGTTTTACTGAGTTTTTCAAAGAACAGGCATTTTGTTTAATTTTTATTTTCTGATTTTTTTTCTATTTTCATTTTTATGATTTTCTTCATTCTACATGATCTGGGCTTAGTTTGCTCTTTTTTTCTAGTTTCTTAATTTGGGAACTTATTTAATATATGTTTTCCTAATGTAAACATTCAATGAAGTAAATGTTTTTCTCAGCAATGCTGTAGTTATAAACCACAAATCTGGCATTTTAAATACTTATTTTCATGCACTGTTTTTTCTAATTTATTCAAAACTTCCTCTTAGACCAACAGTTTATTAAGAAGTGTGGATTATTTTGTCTGTTATTAATTTTGACTTGGTAATTATCAATAAAGAGTCAATAAACATTTGTGTGGAGCTTTTTGTGTGGCTATGAATTTTCAACTCCTTTAGGTAAATATGAGGAACACAATTCCTTGGTCATATGATATGACTATGTTAAGATTTGTAAAAAACTTTCAAACTGTCTTCCAAAGCGGTTGTTCCATTTTGCATTTCTACCAGCAATGAAAGAGTTCCTGTTGTTCAGTGTCTTCATAAGCATTTGAAATTGCTAGTGTTTTGGGGTTTAGGTGTAGACAGAGTAAAATCTATTTTAATTTGTAATTTCATAATGATGTGACATTGAGCATCTTTTCATACACTTACTTCTATTTGTATATCTTTGGTGAAATGAAAGTTCAGAATTTTTTTTTGTCCCTTTAAAATTATGTTTTTGTTTTTCTTATAGTTATTGAATCTAAAAGATATTTACTTATTCTGAGCACACTTCCTTTGTCAGGTGTGTGTCTTGCAAATACTTTCTCCAAGTCAGTGACTTGTTGTTTTCTTCTATAAATAATGTATTCTGCAAAAGAGAATTTTAAACTTTCAATGAAATCTAGATTACAAATTTTTGTTCTTTCATGGGTTATGCTTTTGGTGTTTTTGTTTTATCTAAAAAGTCAGCATCATATCCAAGGTAATCTGTATTTTTTCTTATGCACTCTTCTAAGATGTTCTATAGTATTATGATTTACAAAGTCTGTAGTAATTTATTAAAGGTAAAAAATCTGTGCCTAGATTTTTTTTTAATACATCCAATTATTAAAGTGGTTTTTCATAAAAAGATTATATTTTTCTCTATTGGATTGCTATTTGTTCTTTTGTCAAATATCAGTGTATTCTATTTGTGTAGATATACTTCTGGGCTCTGTTTTCTGTTCCATTGTTCTGATTGTTTATTATTTCTGCGCATACCACATTTTCTAGAGTAATAGGTACTTTGCTCACTTTTAAATTAGGTTATTTGTTTTCTTACTACTGAGTTGTTTAATTTTTTATTTGATTGAGTTATTAACCACTTATGTGCATGGTTTGCAAAAATCTCATTTCATAGCATGTCTCTTCACTCTGTTGATGATGATGATGATGATTATTTGGCTGTGCTGTAGGGTTTTTCTTCTCTGTCACATTGCAAGCTGGAGGCTTCTGGCTAGCAACCCCTTGCCCAGGCCTCACTCAGCCACACTGGTGTGCCCAAGCTCACCTGTGTTATAGCTTATACCCCTGTTTGGCTGCTTCTGAGCTCCTCTACCATGCCCAGGAAGATGAGGATATGCTGGACATTGAGAGGTGAGGAGGGCAGAGAAGAATTATATTGAGTAATGGTAAGCTTTCAGTAAAGAGAGAATATAGGGTGGTCTCTGTACTCGAAGGTGGGAAAGTGCCCCCATATGGCTGGATCTGAGCCTTTTATGGACTCAGAGAGGAAAGGGCATGCTGATTGGTTTGTGAGTATCCACATAAAGGTTAAAGGGAAGATACCACTCAAAGGTGGGCACAAAACTATAGAAAATCAATAGAAAAGGGTAGGTATATGTAAAATAGGCGAAGCATTGGGATCAATCAGAGGAAAGCACACCAAACGAGAAGACAAGTTCTCAATCTGGTCTGAGGATTTAACTTGTAGCTAGGTTTTAAAGCTTTAAGCTGTCCTTGGCTCAGAAGCAGGGTTTTATCAGCCATCCGCCCCAACATACCCAGGCATTTGACTGCCTCCTGTAGCTATCAGCAGTACGAAAGCTTTTTTTGCTTGATGTATTCCGATTTGTCTATTTTTTGACCTTGTAGCCAAACTTTTAGGGTCATATCTAAAAAATTATTGCCCAGAACAATGACATGGGGCCGTTCTCTTAATTTTTCTCTTAGTAGTTTTAAAGTTTGGAACTTACATGTAAATCTTCAATAAATTTTGAGTTGATTTTTGTATGTGGTGTGAGTCGAAGGTCTAATTTTCTTCTTCTGTATGTAAATACTGAGTTTCCCATCACCGTTTATTGATATGATGAAAAAAAGATAAAATCTATTTTCTGCATGTTTTGTAACAAAATTTAAGTATTTTATTATCCACAGATAACTTTAAAGATGGTATTTAATCTAGAATTTTTGAGATTATTGGAGTATTTAAATTACCAACTTTTAGTATTGAAATACCTATTTTTTAAATGTATTGTTTCCTCCTAACATATTTAAATTGATTGGATATTTATTTGCACACTTAGCAAAACAAAAATATTGAATGCACTAATACATTTAAATATAATTGTCCCTTTTATCTTTTAATTTATTATTTTACCTTTTGGCTATTTGGAAATGTATTAAAATGTTTCCTAGTGAGCTATTTTTAATTGATTTCTAGGTGAATTCTATTGTAAAATACCCAAAACACAGCTAAAACAATGTTTACAGTTGCATTATTTAGAGTAGTCCCAAAGTATAATCCATCCACATATTTAAGAATAATAAAATGGATAAATCAACTGTGGTATTATTCATGAATGTATTTCTATAAGGAAGCATTTCTTAACAGTTGATATTTTTGGTGGAATAATTTTTGTTGTAGGAGGCTGTCCAGTGCATTGCAGGATTTCTCTACCTACTAGATGACGGTAGCATTACCTTCCCAGTTGTTATAACCCCAAATATGTCCAAACATTGTCAAATATTTTATAGGAGTAAAAATTTCCTTAAGACCTACTGCTATATTGCAACCAAGTAAATTAATTAAATATATGCAAAACAATGGAGATAACTTTTATAAGTGAATAAAACATTGAGCAAAAGAAACTGGGCACAGTAGATAACATAGTATGTAATGCTACGTATGGTAAGCTTAAAAGCAGTGACATTAATCTATCAACTACAGTCAAGATGTTGTGTGTTACCCTTGTGTTGGGGGGCATGCTGCAACTTGAAGACGACATGAGTGGGCTCTTATGGAGTGGGTGATACTGTGCTTGTTTCTTTCCCCAAGTGCTGATTTCATGAGTATGTTCAATTCCAGAAAATTCAGGTATAATCTATACTTGCTATTTGTGTTCTTTGCCTTTACACATTTTCTTTAAAAATATTTACTTCAAAAAATATAAAAACTAAATTAAAATTAAATTAGATTAAACTATCTCTGATCTAATTTTGGAAAATAAGCTGCCTTCTAATCAGCTTTCATCATTTTTTCTTAATAGCATATTTGAGACACTTTGCTTCATGATCAAACATTGCAGTAGCATTGGATTCACTGGATTTGGAAAAGTTTTCTGATCTACTTGTTGTACTCTTTGTAGGTTTGAGAATTGAAATCTCAGGTATTTTCCATTGCTTATTTCAAAAACAAATGAAAACAAATATATATATATGTATATGTATATGTGTATATATATATATACACACACATACTGTAAATGTAATAGTATCTGGGATATTCAATTAAAATTGCATAAAATTACATAAATGGATAGGATGTGAATGGCTATTATTTACAGACAAACCAAGGTACTTGGCTATTTTGTAAAGGCAGAAAAAATAATTGATACAAGAAAAGTATTTTAATAAGCAGAGCCTCATCAGCTAACCATGACAATGCATGACACATCATCAAATTTATGAGTGATTCCATGTGTAAGAATTTGCATGTTGGAAAACAGCAAGAATGATACAGAACTTGCTCCATGCTTATTTTAGGGCACAGTTCTATTAAATCTTTCCACGTAATTTATTTTATTAAAAATGTTTTACAAATGTCATAATAAATTGGTCAATAAAAAAGGAAACAATTTTTATCACACAGAAATGTTGATCATGTTTTTCTTTATTAATTTTGATAACATTCAGTTTGATTTCAATGACATTTAATTATTACAGCTTTTTAGTTTCATCATATGAGAGGAGTACTCAGATTGTTAAGCCGATTTCCTTTAAGTAAAAGCTTTTATTTTTATTTTTTAAAAATCTCACAAGGTGTGTGTGTGTTTGGTGGTTGGTTTTAAAGAGTAGGATAAATTATTTTCAGTGACTTTTTTCAAACCAAGTCAAATAATAGATTTTTATTGTTCATTTGTGTTTCCATATTTTCTGCTTTTGAAATCTATTTCTTTTATTTTTATTATTTTTGTAAAAGTTAACCAAATTAGAATGAGATAATTTTCAATGTTTGGTTTTACTTTCTGTCTTTTGTTTCTACTAACAAGAGCTGCTAGCTAGCTTTCTGAAATTTAAATATCATTTCTGGCTATTGTCTATAAGGTCTTTGACTATTTGCTGTTAGCATTATGTATAGTTTGAGTTCTTCTGTGTGCCTTTAATTTTTTATTATCATACTTAAAGTTCTGGGGTACATGTGCAGAATGTGCAGGTTTGTTACATAGTATATACGTGCCATGGTGGTTTGCTGAGTCTGTGCGTTTTTGACAAATTTGGTTTCTTTTTAATTCTTCTATTAAAATCTAGCCTTAAAACAAACTACTTAATTTAACGTATCATATATGTATATATAATTATGTATATTATGTATGTATATTAGTTTTTGATTGCTTACCACAACTTACTCTGCTTAAAGCAACATAAATGTATTATTTTACAGAGCTGCAGGTCCAAACTTGCATTGGGCTTAAAGTAAGGTGTCAGCAGAGTTGCTTTCTTCTGGAGACTCTAGGAAAGAATCTCTTTCCTTGACTTTTTGAGCCTCTAGAAGCTACTTGGCATTCAATAGCTGGTGGCACCTTTCTTTATTGTCAAAGCTAGCAGTATTGCATATTCAAATTTTTCTCTTTGGTTTCTTCTGACTTATAAGGCCTTTGCATATTATATTGGGCTCACCCAGATAATATCAGATAATATGCCAATTTAAAAATTCTTAGATTAGTCACATCTGAGAAGTATCTATTGCCATGTAAACTAACATGTTTCAGGGATTAAAGCTTGGTCATTATGAAGTTAATTTTATGTGTCAGCTTAACTGAACCATGGGATGCCTGGACAGCTGGTTAAACATTATTTCTGAAAGTGTCTGTGATGGTGTTTTCAGAAGAGATTAATGTTCAAATTGGTGGACTGAAAACAGCAGATTGTCCTCCCCAGTGTGGGTGGAGACCATTCAATCCACTGAGGGCCTAAATAAAAGGAAACGGTAGGACAAAGCTGAATTAACTCTGCCTCACTGGGCAGGGTTGTCTGTCTTCTCCTGTGACTCGTATTTCTCAGGCCTTCCATGCAGACTGGAATCTCTACTATTGCTTTTCCAGGTCTCAGGCTTTGAACGATATGTCACCAGCTTTTCTGGGTTTCCAACCTGCAAAGAGCAAACCCGGAACTTTTCAGGCTCCATAATCACAAGAGACAATCTCTTATATTAAGTCTCTCTTTTACTGGAGAGTTTTTTAAAAATACAGACTTTTGGGGACAACTATTTTGTCTATCACAAAAAATATATAATTTAAACATCTTATTCCTGAGAAAAGCATAGAGAAAAATGCTTTTATACTCTATAAATATCATCATGCAGGAGGTATACAAATCTTTCAGGTAAACATTGTTAGAAGTATTATTAAAAATATTAAACACTGTCAACTTCTTTCCATTCTATACAACTTTGAAAACACCTACTCTAGGTATAATCCTTTTTCTGAAACAGGTCTGCATACCTCCCATCCTGCATGTGTCTGCTATATACACAGGTAACAATATGAATATTTCTTGGTGTGATCCAGTCCCTGTCCTTTTGTAAATTGTTAAATATTAACTATATAATGATTCTAAAACTTACCGGTGTTATTATTCGTAGGTCTAGTTCCTTTAGTTTTAAGCTTTTTTATTTTCTAGTTCAATAATATTTCAGAGGCTAGTCTATTTCAATTTTGAGAAAGAGTCTTTTTCTGAAATTTTGTCTTTGTTAACAATCTTCTATGGAATGTCCCCATATAAGCCTTATTTTCATGTGTGCAAAAGTTTTATCTAGGGATTGTAGGTATAAATGGAGTTTCTGCATCTTATGTCTATATGATCAAAGACAACACCCTTCGTAAGAAATTCAATTTGATTTAAGTACTTACTATTATAACTTTACGGGGAGAAAGAAACCAGAGTATGCTTGGCCTGAATAAAGGGAAAGATTGTATGACAGAATCTCACTTATTACTTGAGTGTGTTCTTTTGAAAACACTTCCTAGGTGGTTGCGTAGCCAGAAAAAATTGTATACTAACTTGTATTAAATCTCACTTTTGATAGGCTCAGTAAGGCACAATTTTAAAAAGGTGAAGGATAATTAATCAAATCAACATCAATCTCATATTAAGAAGAAATGTTAAACAGTTTATATGCAGGGTAATCTTTGAAATGTTGGAACTTTATGAAAATAGTTTTTCTTCTTATGTGACATATTTTAAAACATGTAGTATAAGACTCAAAGCCTAAGATAATTACTGATTACCACACACAGATTAACTTAATTTGGTGGCACAGTATTAAGAAAAAATACATTAAATATTAATATATTTTCTTCATTTTTCTCAGTTTCTAAAATGCTCTATAAAATAGATCCTTGGCTGGGAGCTTCATGTATTTGTGTAATAACTTAATCATGAAAGTATTTGAGTATCTGTTTATAATGAATGCTGGTTCAAAAGTCCCTATTGATTTTAACATTTACTCTCTGTGTATGCTATGGAAATTGACCTCCATTCAAGTAATGCATTTCCAAAAAAATAAGGGCAGGGAACTGATATTCATGGGATCCATAAGCTAAACATATATCCTTCCTCACAGAGATGCAGCTAGTCTTTGAGTTTGGAGTGATGTTTTCTTTGCAGCTCACTTGTGTACCAGTTGGGGACTAACAATATGTGATGCATAATATCTTAAACAATATGTAATATACTCTGTATTACTAACCAATACATAATATTCATGGAATAGACAGTAATCATGCTTGTTGAAGCAGAATATAGAAAGACTAATAAAACCTCTTAGTGTGACATTTAATTCCACATTTGCAAAAATCTGCTTTTATGATTTGTCTCTATTTAGAGTTATTGGTATTTATAAGTGGAAGACTTTCTCATAGATGGCATAATACTTTTCCATCATTTTTTTGTTCTGCTACCTGGCTGTTTCAGGCTTCTCATGCAACTAAAGAAATGGGTATTTAAGTGTTAGTTTTCTTGGTTATCTGCATAAAAAGTATCACTTCTGTGGCTGGAGAGCTGGAAGCTTAATTTATAGCACCTCTTAGTAAAATGTTATAGAAGACTACAACAGCTTTATCAAATGGAAAAATATATTTATACCAATATGAGATGTATGTTGAAATAATCTTATATTTTCTTGATGATGTCCTTATTTTCAAAAATAACTAAAGTATGCAATTGAAATGTATGTTCCATATGTAGGCAAATAAGATTAAATACCTCATTTTTAAATAACATATTCTAAATGGAAACACTACATATCAGTAAGGTTCAGTTAATTGGAAGGAACAAAACTGCCACATAAACTGTCAAATCTTTACAAACCATAATGATTCATTTATAATTAGCTAATAGATCAATATCTGTGAATACATCATTAGGCATTTCTGGAGATGCTGCAGTTACAATTGAATAATTGCACCCCTCCACATTACTTATTCTCCATGGCATCTTGAGGATTTTGGTAGTAAAAGAACTCTATAGTATTCTATTCCACTTTAATCATCAACTCCAAGCTCACCACATTAATATTCTAAGTTAATGAAAAGTTGTACTTTGCACCATTAATAAAGTCTTTATTATTAAATCAAAGATTAGGCACAGACTCTATTTTAAAGTACTAAAAGATGGATGAAATTAAAAATGGAAAAAAGTAAATGACACAAAAGCTATTTGAATTGGCATTTTGGCAATGAGATGTGACCGGCAATACAAAGAGAAAATGGCACATTTTCAATTTCAGTATAGTTATACTGAAAAATAGCACTGAAATTAAGAGTTAAAAATACTAGACAAATGGGCTTGCCAAGAATAAACATCTAAATGAGATGACAGTGTGTTTTCTCATTCTAGTATATCACTGATAAGCAACTTTTGAGTTTCCTGAGTACACTGTTTCTTTAAACACTTTGAGAACTTAGGAGTAAAATGAAAGATTGCATATAGGCTAATAAAATATTAACTAGAAGTTATGTGGCTAAATTGAGAATAAATACAATTCCTAATCAATTGGTTTTACTGACAAAAGACAAACAGGTTATTACTAAAACAGAGGCATGCATACTTTATGGAATGTTGTCTTAGAATTTAAGTCTCTTGAAAAAGAAAAATTTAAATAATATTTTGAAAATGTGTGGTTGAGAGTCAAACACTACAAGTATATAATAGGAAAGGTAAAATGTGCTTAAGTAATGATATATTACTTGAGATAGAATTAGTGATATGGTCTTCAATAAATAAGAATGTGAATACTTTAAAGAATTGGATAAAGCCATTTTTGTCCTTGATTAGAAGTTGTAATCTTATGAAAGAGGTAATTAAGGACCATAGGAGACTTGAGAGAAGTAGATGCCTTGACAGAATCAAACTACCACTTCAGGAAAATTATTCTTGATATTTATAGCACATTGGGGAAGGAGAAAATGGTAAAGATGTGATAATTATGCTTCAGATAACTAAAACATCAGTATAAACATTTAAATATCATTAGGATACCCATTATAATATAATGTAATATAATATAATAAAATCATGATTATCAATTTAAATAAATGAGGTGAATAGATAAGACACATAGATCTTTTGTGGGAAACATGAAATATATAGGGTTAAAGGTAGCAAAATGCAGAGATGCAAATACTTATCCAGGGTACTATATCTCATATTCATTAAAGAAATAAGTACACTTCTCTTATCATCAGAGACATAACCATGATGGAGTAGACTTTGTGCCAATTTCAAAGGCTGAAATTTCAGATGTCTTTAAATGGTTATATCTGTTCATATATGGTAATTATATTAAGAGAAAATAAAGAAGACATTATATTATTTCAAAATAAAGCTAATTCAAAGATGAGATAAATGAATAGTTACATTCTCCTAGTCCTCTATGAATCACAAAAATTTCCAGTTTCTGTTGGAAAACCTAGCCTTGTCTTCTCTTCCAGTTACTGAGCATTCATAGGAAAGCTATTGAGATGACACCTGCCCATTTACAGCTGCCTCAGGAGCTGGTAAGGCGTCTGTGCTCCTGCAGTCTACCTCGTAGCATGGAGCAGATGATCATAAACATTTTCTTTGAGAAAAAGATGCAGTAACTAAAGGCAGAAATATTTTCTGTGGAACATTTCATATGATCTTCTCTTCTTGAAAATTACTGTGTCCATTTGTAAATTGCAAAGTGTTATAGATAATAGTTCACCTACAAATTAGTAGAGTTTTGGAGCTTCTTCATTGGACTCAAGGAGAAGAAACACTCTTAGTATACTCTTTATAATATACATGATAGACAAATCCCTAGTCAAGTTCTTACTTCAGTAAAATAAATAGAGTAAATGTAATAAATAAAGGCGTAAACCGTGTCACCCACAAAGACTGTTTACATAGATGTTTAAACCAAATATTGACATGAAAAGATTTTTTTACATGCTTTCGTCATATAGATGTTGAAAAATGTAGCATTAATAAGTAGTTAGTTGACAAATTTTGAGGCTTACTAGTCTCTTCATCTATTTATAATCAGAAATACAACAAATAAAAATTTGATTTGGGGTGAAAAATTACATAAAATGATAATATATTTATTATATATATACCAAATTATAAAATAAAATTAAAATGAACAGGAAAAAGTAAAAAAATTGTTAAAAGTTAAAATCTATATTTTAAATTGTGTAAGGGTTACTGAAAGTAGCTTTATTTTTAAAACTGATAAGCATGTAAAATGAATGCATCTTTTGTCTTTTTTTTTTTTTTTGAATGGCCAGTAATAGTGCATAGACATTTCTGAGATAAAAAATAAAGAGGAAATATGGTTTTGTTGCAATAGCCTCTTCTACTTGGCTTAGCTGTTTTAAAATACATTGAATTTTAGAACTTGTTCATTATTTAGGCTGAGTAAACTTTGATTTACATTAGCTTTATGTTCTTGTAGGAGAGTGAGTTATTTGTGACCAAGTAATCCGTTTATTACTGGTTCTACCATTGATTTACCGTGTGTCCCTGAGCAAGGCAATTAACTTCTTTCTGACTCTGTTTCTTAATTTATATGGTACAGATGACACTATTATGCAGAAATGGTGAAATAAATTTTAAATTTCCAGTGAAGAGGAAACTAAGGGGCACAGAGGGTAAAATGTGATAGAAATCTGGTCATCTGTTTTTAAATGCCAGCTTTTAAAGTCTGTGGTAGCTGCATAACCTAGCCCAATGCTTCAGTCTATATAATGGTTAATAGCAAGCACCAGAGAATTTAAATTGAGTAATATGTCTAATTCTTCTTTTCTAACGAGGAAGAAATTCCATTCACTTATAATGACAGAAATGTCTCATGAACATTAGCTGGCTTCCACAGAGTAGTAAGAATATAATATAATGCCAATCAGAGCAGAAAATAGGTTAGAAATAATTTGTTCTTTTTGTGTCATAGAAAGCTATGAAAAAAGCAAAGCTGCTGGTCTTCAGCTTTATAAGGTCCACATTAGATGTGATTTGATGTTTATTTTGAATAAATGTGTCTTCTTCAGAACCATTCAAATGCCTGAAATTATAACATCAGAAAATTATTTTTGGTATACATTTTATCTAATTTAGCTTAGCCTGTGGAACATATTTACAGACTTTTTAAAACATCTATGTGTGATTATACGGAATTAAATTCTAATTAATTTAAAAAAAATATATGTATTTAAAGTATATATTTAAAATCATATTATCTTATGCCCTACTATAAAAGTTGTCTATTCATCAATTAATCTAAATCATTTATTTATTCCAAAATACAATGTGCTAGGTACTATTCTACATAGATGGGGGGGAAAATCCCCACAAGGTCTTTGCTTAAATGAATTTATTTTCTAGTAGATTATAGACATCATAATAATTTAAATATAAATATTAATACCCATATTTATTAAATAAATTTCTGTAATCATTGAAATGTGTTGAGTATTTAAAGAAAAATGCAGGATGCAGAGGCAGAGAATGTCTGCCCAGGCACCTTAGGTACACTGGAGAGGGAACGTCAAATAGAAGACATATTTGTCTTGATGAATGAAGGATCAGGAGTTAGTGAGAGGAGCAATGGACAAAGAGAGTCATCTTAGAAATATGACAATGAGCAAAAAGGCCTGAGATGAACAAAAGTTGAGTGAGTATGATGAACTCAAGGAGATCACAATGTTAAAAAGAAAGAAGGATACTCAAATCAATGTGGAGAGGTAGAAAGAATTGAGGGGTAGATGAGATGATACCCTAAAAGGCCCTGTACATTTGAAATAGGGATAACAAAAGGTAGTTGCAGAAGAGTAAAAGATTCCAGGCAGTAGTTTCACACAAAGAGCAAAAAGAAAACTTGAAATAGCTGCCTAAGCTAGCAGCCAATAAGGCCCTGAAAAATATGATGTGAGCCACGCTGGCTAATACCAATGGGTCCAACATGGCACTGCATTTGACCTGGGTTTCACCTAGTACCTCATTATAGACTCTGTAAAATATTAAGCCACATATCTACCAATGCTATGACAGTTCCAGGAACACCCATATTTAGTATAAAAATGGGTAGCACCACAGGTCTGAAAAAATCTTCACCTCTTTCCAGAAATCTTCATGACTATTCCACCCTTTGTTTAAAGAATCCCATAAAGATAGAAAGATAGAAACCACAAGCCCCGTTGCATGATTCTTTCTTGATTACACATTCCCTTTTCTTGAGCCTGTACTTTTGCTCTGCAATAAATCTTTGTGCTTTCACTATTTTCTCACTTGTCCTTGAATTCTTTCTTAAGGTGATGTCGAGAGCCTGGACACTGGCTGGATCGAGGTCCCACCTGCATTTGGGGAGCCTTCTTCACCGAATGGCATCAGGTTTGAATCTTTATTACAAAAAATTATAGATGAATATATTTATACAAAATAGAACATTTTCATAATCTTCAGTTCTGTGCAGTGATATAACTTAAAAATATATGCACTTAAAAACATAAATAACTTCACATAAATATTGAAAAGGAGGAGTTGAATTACCTGTGATTCATTTCTTCCCTATTTACCATGAATATGTTTTAGCAAGAAGGGAGAGAAGGCAGGGTATGGTGGCTCACGCTTATAATCCCCAAACTTTGGGAGGTGAAAGCAGGTGGATTGCTTGAGCTCAGAGGTTCAAGACCAGTCTGGGCAGCATGGTGAAACCTTGTCTCTACCAAGAATACTAAAGTTAGCCAGGCAAATAATGTGTGCCTGTGTTCTCAGCTGTTTTGAAGGCTGAGTTTGGATCAGCTGTTTTGAAGGCTGAGTTTGGAGGATCATTAGAGCCTAGGAAGTGGAGGCTATAGTAAGCTGTGATTGCACCACTGCATTCCAGCAGCCTGGTTGACAGAGTTAGACTACTGTATGTCAAAAAAAAAGAAAAAAGAAAGAAAGAAAAGAAAAGAAAAAAGTGAAGACAGGCGACTCATTCACTTATTCATGTAATTTCCTTGTCAACATAGTTACTGAAACTATTTGTAGATAGACTAAATATATTTTCCATCAGAAAAGTTCATGTTTGGCCGGGCGCGGTGGCTCACGCCTGTAACCCCAGCACTTTGGGAGGCCAAGGTGGGCGGATCACAAGGTCAGGAGATTGAGACCATCCTGGCCAACATGGTGAAACCCCGTCTGTACTAAAAATACAAAAAATTAGCTGGGCGTGGTGGCGTGTGCCTGTAGTTCCAGCTACTCGGGAGGCTGAGACAGGAGAATTGCTTGAACCCAGGAGGCGGAGGTTGCGGTGAGCCGAGGTTGCACCATTGCACTCCAGTCTGGGGCCTGGCGACGGAGCGAGACTCTGTCTCAGAAAAAAGAAAAAAAAAAGAAAAGTTCATGTTTACAAAATATTCTTAACAGGGTGTTTCTACTTAGGAATACTTAAGATTGCTTTAATACAATAATTCAGAATCTGTAGGTATATGGGGCAGGTTTCCCAGAAAGTGTCAGAGAAACTCTGGTTGATAACAACAAATAGGCCAGGCACCTATTTGTTGGTTTTTTTTGTTTGTTTGTTTGTTTTTGTTTTTTAATCTCTCCATTGCACATATCTATTCACTCCTATAATCCCAGCACTTTGGGAGACGGAGGCCGGTGAATCACTTGAGTTCAGGAGTTTGAGACAAGCCTGGCAGCATGGTGAAACCCTGGCTCACCAAAAAAATATGAAAATTAGCTGGGCATGATTGTGTGCACCTATAATCCCAGCTACTTTCAAAGCTGAGACAGGGGAATCACTTGAACCTGGGAGGTGGAAGTTGCAGTGAACCAAGATCATGCCATTGCACTCCAGCCTGGGCAACAATAGCAAAACTCAGTCTCAAAAAATAAAATAGAATAAAATAAAATAACGACAAACAAAATGTTTTATAGATGAAACATTTCCATACCATATGTGGCAAGCTCACACAATTTTACTTCTATATACCTTCTGTTGTTCTGGTCCAAAGAGCAAATGCCTGAATGAAAAGATGTAGAATGAAAAATGAATGAAAAGATGTCTGAGAAGGAAAGATGTAGAAAGCTGTCCTTGAGATTCCAACCAGCCTTTTTTTTTTTCCTGGTCTCTCCATTGCCCATATCCTTGAAATTGTTAGTGAAGCAAGATCTCTATTTTGTAAAAATCTTATCAAATAATCCAGTGTTGGTCTTACTAGTCTTTTTTTTTCTTTTCATAATTAATTATAACAAACACTTTTTTTTTCACACTAGCTGGGGAAAATAGACTATTTTGCAGTTTTTAAAATCTTCTTACAAAAATATGGGTATATTTAAAATAAAAAGGTGAATGTATAAGTTTAAGACATTTAAATATGATTGTTGATTGGCTGGCATCCTGGAGCACAAATCTGTGGGGTCTACATTCAAGAAACTTTTGCATCTTATGTACGAAATTGATTTGATCAGTTAAATAAGTCATTTTTGATATGTGAGATTAGTATATTAATCTTCCATTTGGCCACTATTCCTTCAACTTAAAGGATCAAGAGAGCAAGCTAAAAAGCAGCTAAAAGGTTCTTAAAAGCACAGGTACAGATTCTACTGCTCTTTGGGCACAGGCTCACTGAGTCAAATCCACTTAAATTGTGATTTTCTTTGAGATAATTCTATTATTTCTTTGACATTTTATTACTCAAATTAAATTTGTAATAGAGATGCTCTTAAGTTTGTCCTTGAAATATACAATCACGTTTCGAGAATTTAAAAGTACTTAAAAAAATAAGCTATGGCGATAGGAAACTGAGGACCACTCTAGACTATATAAGAATCTGTTTGCAGGAATATTATCATTTTCAACAAAACTTATTGGTACATATTATAATATTTTCATATTATTAAAACCAGCTAAATTTTAATAATTTTTCTACTCAAAATATATTAAAATATTTTTAGTGAAAGTCTATAAATAGTATTAAAGCCATGTGGAATAATGTTGATGTAAGAATCGTACTCTCTTTTGAAATTCTGAATCCAATGTAAAACCACAAATACCTAAAAAATTACATAAATAAATGTAATATTTAAATCAATAACCTTTAAGTATTTAAAATGAAACATACCAATATTGAGATAATATTTTAAATTTAGGCAATCTAAACTGATAAAGACATATTCCAATATTCAGTCAAATTAGTAGCATTTAATGTATTAGTAACGTTAGTAATTCCTCAAGATATAACAAATAGTTACAAGTTACATCCAGAAGATGTTAGATTGTTTTTTGAAACTGATTTGTACTGCAACTAATTATAAATAAGGCCAGCTATGCAATACATTTATAGAATGAGCTCTCTAATCCTGACATTTAGGAAGCACATCTCTGTTAAATAGTCAGAATTACTTTTGACTCATATCTGAAAAGAGTTGCACAAATAATTGAGCCACATACAGAAAAAAATAATGTGTAAATCTAAATTCTTGTAACATGTTCTATAGCTTATTTAGTCATGAAAGCATAGCTTGGTGAAAGCTATTTGGAATCCTATTAGTCACTGGTGTAACTCTCCAACCATGTTAAAAGAAAATAATACAAATTGCTCTGGAAATCAGCATGTGTTGTCTTTACAATTATATCTGCTCTCATGTGACCATGACATTTAATGAATGTCCTTCATCTCTGCCTTTGAGGGAAAGAGCTTTCACATACTCCTGCCACAGTCTCAAAAAGATGCATTTTAACTATTTCCATTTTTGGTTAGACACAGTTATTTGTCCAGAGTGTCATTTTGGAATATGAGATAATCTTTGTTTGTTCTATAAAAGGGTTTGGAATTGTTAGTAATTTCTGAGTTTCATGATATGTATAATTAACTCATTTGAAACCTGGATGATGGTTTACTGAGGTTTAATTAGGCAGACTGACTCATTATGAGACCTAGTTTTAGGATTTCAGTGACAAAATCATTTGAGACAGGTTGAGACTTTCTCTATCTCATGTTGGCTCACGTTGATTTCTTCAGGGACAGATACTCAGGCAGGTAACATTGCAGCAGAGCAGAGGTTGCAATCCCAACCTCAGGACAGAGAGAGAAGTTTGTTCTATCTTACAGCATATACCTATAAACCTTTCAGGGATACCCTGTACAATCATGTATAAAATTCCTGCCAGAGCTAAATTTAGATTTAAAAAACATAAGACTAGAAGAGGGGAAAAAAAAAAACAATAAACCCAAGAGTGTGAATTGGAGTTTTAAGGATGAGATAATAGAACAATCATATCTGAAATTACTTGATAATTGACTTTTTCTTACATAGGACTTTTTTTGTTACAATTACTATTAAGATGATAATATGGCCTAAATAAAACGGTTTATCTCTGTGAGGTACTAGAAGTACACAATCTTCATTTCTTCTTGTGTCTATTCATATTGCTTAGAACAAAAACAGTATACCTCATTTCAGCTTTAAAACAGAAATAATAATAAAATAATAATAAATACTTCTTATCCAATGATATGAATTATGAGAATGCAGAATGTTAATATCATTGTTTATTTTCTTTAATTGAGTTAACATCTATAAGGATGGATTAGCTGTACGACTGAGAATCCTCCCTTACAATTTACCTTGTCCAAAATCTAAAACGGTGGCAATGTATTATTACATGTGAGACAATTTTAAAGTGACTGCTGGCCCCAGCTCTGGATTTGGGGTTTACATTTCACTCCAACACAGAGAAAAGTTTAGTCCAGAGTCTGGGTGATGCCTGTGGTTCCATTAAAAAAAATTAAACGTCAATTCTTCACAATACTTTATAGATGTATTACACAAAACAATTTTCCACTACCCGTGAAGATGAAAAATTATTTTTACAATATGTATGTCATTACTAAAATAAAATGAGAAGTCCAAAATTAGATTTTAAAATTTACATAACATCTCTTTAAAAAGTAAAATTGTAGGCTGGGCATGGTGGCTCACGCCTGTAATCCCAGCTACTCGGGAGGTTGACAGAGGAGAGTGGTTTGAACCTGGGTGGCAGAGGTAATGGTGAGCCGAGATTGTGCCATTACACTCCAACCTGGGCAACAAGAGCAAAACTCTGTCTCAAAAAATAATAAATGAATAAAGTTAAATAAAAAGGAAAATTGTATATGCGTGTGTGTGTGTGTGGGTGTGGGTGCACGCGCGCGCGTGCGCGCGCATGCGCACAAATGTGTGTGTTTGTAACTGGAGAATCTTAATAAACTTATGACAAAAAAGTGAAAAAAAATATATTTTTAAGATTAAAAATGATCTAATTTTAAAATTTAGAAATAGCCTATTTTTGTGAAGTAAAAACTGAACATATGCATTTATAAATATGTTGAAGATCACATTAATTATTAAGCTCATGGTTAATAGAACTTATTGAAAACTGGATATCAGGTGCTCTTTGGGGTCCTTTGCCTATGTAGAGTTGTTTGAGTTGATAATAGCTCTGTAAGTTAAGTACTATATTTGTCATAATTTTTTAGATTAAGAATTTTCAAGACATAGAGGTGGGATGTTTTCTCTAAGAGTGCAGATTGTGAGGGATGGAACTAATTCCTTAGGCTAATGACTTACTAACAAAAGCTATGATATATGTTAAACGCATTTTAATAGAATAATTGTATAAAACAGTAAAAATATAACATTTTGAAAAAATGCATTATACTAAAATATTAAGTGAGGAATATATAACATTTATTTAAATATGGAAGCAAGGTTAAATATGAGAAAAACAGTAGGGTCTATACAAGTTGACATAATTTTCTATACAGTTTTTAAACTGTAAGTAACAAATCTCTTTTGTTGTAGGTAATATTTTTTCACTCTTGTTTTGTAACAGATAATTAAGTTAAAATAGTGCCTGGAGGCAGGGACTCAGAATTATTCTCTTCATGGAACAACTCACCTCCAGATAAAAATAAAATCTATTTTTGAAGATAAAAGAGTAACAAGTGGTTTTTTTTTTTACAAAATAACTGAATCAATAATTATATTATTTAGTTAAACATGTCCTTCATTAAATGAGATAAAGAAAATCTACCATTAAAGCCAGACCTTGTTAAATGTTTAATTATTTGGGGGGAAATATGGACACGGTATATTAGTCTGCTAAGGCTGACATAACAAGGTACCACAGACTGGGTGGTAGAACAATTGAATTTTTGTAGTTTTTCACAGTCCTGAAAACTAGAATTTCTAGAGCAGCATGTTGGCAAAATTGTTTTCTTTCTTTCTTTCTTTTTTATTTTTATTTTTTGAGACGGAGTTTTGCTCTTGTCACCCAGGCTGGAGTGCAGTGGTGCATTGCTGGCTCACTGCAACCTCCATCTCCTGGGTTCAAGCGATTCTCCTGCCTCAGTGATCCAAGTAGCTGAGATTACAGGCTTGCACCACCATGCCAAGCTAATTTTGCATTTTTAGCAGAGAAGGGGTTTTACACTGTTGGCCTGGCTGATGCTGGTCTCAAACTCCTAACCCCAGGTGATCTGCTCACCTCAGCCTCCCAAAGTGCTGGAATTACAGACATGAACCACCAAGCCCAGCCCAAAGTTGGTTTCTTTTTTTTTTTTACATTTTTTTTTTTTTTTTTTTTTTTTGTATTTCATAGCTATGCTTTTTTATTCATAGATTTGTTTTCAGTGTTTTTATGTGTGATACTTATTGAAATGAGTTAAAATACACAGGACAATAAACTCTGTCATAATCACACCATGACTGTTGACAATCAACTTCATGCTACATCATTCTGGTAACAATACAAAAAAAAAAAATAGGGGAAGACATTTATAAGGAAAAAAACAATTTTGATAATTTTATATGATACAGTTGACAATTGGCTCTAATTATACCATAGAAAATAAGGGAAACACTTTAATTTTAAATCATAACCAAAAATATTCAATATTGCATATCAACATTTACAACAAAAATGAATTGAGCATAAATGTTTTAAAAGTTTTAAGCCTTTTAAAACGCAAAGTATATTAAGTTTTTGAATTTAAATAGAAGATAATTACTCTAGAATAAAGAAATTATAATACAGTATTTTTAAAATAGACTACCTTTTAGTAGGAGAAACAAATTTGGTATCTGTTTTAAACAATATATAAATTCAGTTAAAAATAATAGTCCATAGTTTCAGAACAAGCACATTAAATAAGGTGCAATGTATTTTAAATCTTAAAATATCTGTATCCTTTATGGGAAGTCACTCTGATGGTTTTGCATACAAGGGGATTATTTTGCTACTTAGAACATAATAAAATATAAAATAGGATATAGAATAGATCATTGAAAATTGTGTTTTGTCCAGGAGTGGTGGCTCACAGCAGTAATCCCAGCATTCCGGTGCTTTGGGAGGCTGAGCGGGAAGATTGCTTTAGGCCAGAGGTTCAAGACCAGTCTGTCAACATCACTAACCCCTTCTTTAAAAAAATAAAATGAAATGAAATAATAAAGTAAAATAATGAAATAAAAAGGCAGGCACAGCCGGCTGCTAGGAGGCTCAGGTAGGAGGATTGCTTGAGTCCAAAGTTGGTTTCTTAAAAGGCTTTTAAGAAAAGCCTCCTTCTTTAAAATGGCTGTCTTTGCCTGATATCTTTTCATGGTCTTTCCTCTGTGTGTATCCTAATTTTCACTGTTCTGTATACTTCAGTCATATTGAGATAAGGCTTACCTTAATAACCTCATTTAAATTTAATTCCTTGCTTAAAACCCCTATTTTAAAACTAATCACATTCTGAAATACTGAGGGTTAACACTACAGCATATGAATTTTGAGGGGACACAATTTAGCCCATAATTGATGGAACAGGTAAGTTGGGAATATGAATGGTAACCATGGCTTTTATGTTTTCTCAACTGAAAAAACAAAGATTACACTTACTGAGGACCATTCATTTCTTTGTGAATATACGTGAAAAATATGTAACGTGTATATTAAAGACAGAAAAGTATATTAGGTGAGTGATAAACAGGTTTTCAATATTTCTCTCTCTTGGAGAATGAGAGAAAAGCTGAAAGGCTTCTTTGTATGACAGCTGGAATAACAGAAAACAGCAAGGGCTAACCTCTGGTCAGACCCCCACTGTTTTTCATGCCTGTGTGTTTATGTCACACCTAATCAAGCTAGAATAAGCAATTAGAGACATGGTCAAGATACGATAGCCAGAGTAATGAACGTTTAAAAATGTGTGTGCCCCTAATCAGGAACCTATGATTATATTGTGTTATATGACAAAGGGGAAGTGAAGTTGCTAATCAGCTCACCTTAAGATATGGAAGTTATTCTGGATTATTCAAATAAGTTCACTATCTAACAAGGGTCCTTAAAAGATCCCACACTGGAGTGGTGCAGCATGAGACTCACTTGGCTATTGCTGGCTTAGGAGGCGAAAAGAGGCCACTAACCAAGGAATCTAGCCCAAGTCTAGAAGCTGGACAGAGAAATGAAATGGATTCTCCCCTAAAGGCTTCAGAATTAATACAGCTGTGTCAACATTTTGACATTTTAAACTTCTGACTTGCAAAACTCTAAGATAATATACTTGTTAATGTAAGCCCAAAAATGTGTGGTAATTTGTTACAGTAACAATAGGTAGCTAATACAGCAGAATATCAAAATGGATCAATAAAACAAAATACGTTCCTGACAGATGGAAAGAAAATTATTTATACTTAGAGAGACACATTCAAAGGGGAAATTTGTCAAAGATAGTAGCTTTACTCTTACCCAAGGAAGACTGAGTTTGAACAAGCTACCTCTGTCCTATCCACCTTAAAAGACCAAAAATCTTTATATAATTGAGAAAAAAAAAAAAAGGCCGTGGAGGTTAAACAAAAACTTGAAGTCAGTACATTCTTTTCTGAATGAATGTAAATGCTAATTGAAAATACCAAATGAGTCCAGGCACAGGATCTCACGCCTGTAATCCCAGCACTTTGGGAGGCAAGGAAGGTGGATTACCTGAGGGTGGGAGTTTGAGACCAGCCTGAACAACATGTAGAAACCGCATCTCTACTAAAAATACAAAATTAGCTAGGTGTGGTGGTGCATGCCTGTAATCTCAGCTACTTGGGAGGCTGAGGCAGGAGAATCGCTTGAACACGGTAGCTGGAATTTGCAGAGCCGAGATCGTACCATTGCACTACATCCTGGGCAACAAAAGCAAAACTCTGTTTCAAAAAAAAGGAAAATACAAAATGAAAATATCTAGTTTCATCTCAGGAGTTAAAGTTTAGATGAAAATATAGGTAGCCAATTCCTAGCCAGAATTCAAGTGTGTATACATATATGTATAATATATATGTTTTATATATATTTTAGTTATGTTATTATAATTAATATTAACAATATGTTCTTGATAATATATTATTATCAATAATTATGGTAATATTAACCAGATTAATAATTGAAACATTATTATAATATTATTGATGATCATATTGATAATGTAATAGCAGTTATAGTGATATATCATACAATGTATTATATAGTTTATAAATATAACATAACTATAATAATATAATTTGTAAAAATATATGAGTTATTAGTTATTGGTATTGCAGGAGTAAGAAAGCATTTAATTTTTTGTTGACCTCTTTAGGTTTTGGCAAAAAATTGCCTCCACAATAAAAGATTTATGTTCAAAGAGTGCATTCTAAAAAGTATCTTTGCTTTTCTTTTCTATGGAGGTTGTGCATTTGCTATAAATTCAAAATGGCATGGGGGTTATAAAAGGCCAAAGATAAATCCCACTGGATATTTCTGGTAAATGGTAAATAGATTTTATAAACTAGACAATGGATACTTCCACTTCCATTTCTCATAAACTCAGAACTGAGTTTATCATCTCTTGGAAATTTAAAAACAAAACTGGACAAAATATATTATGTAGCACAATAGTTCTCAAGATAGAGGACATCAGGCAACAAATATCCTAGCAGATAGTATTAAAATTTTTTTCAGGTACCTGCACAAAGAAAGGAAATCAGACAGAGCTCAGAAGTCTCCCTGATGTGAAGACATGGGGATGGGTGCCCAAGAAAACTAATGACTCTAGAGTCTACAGGGCAGAGGAACAGAAATAGAAAGCTGCATGGAGAAAGAGAGTTCTGAAGATTTGTAGATGGCCCCGTGCAAGTCTTAAATTGATTTCTAATAGAGGTATACAAGTGAAGAACAATACATTGTTCTGAGAAAGGAATCATACCAAAAACTAGAGGGAACAAACCCAGAAACACATACAGACAGTAGTGGGATATTCTTGTCCTTATCAGCTGCACTGGAAACCCTTGTATTCATAAGACATGAACAGCTTAGAACAGGTCTTGTCTCAGCCAATTGTTAAGCCGCAGGGTAAGTACTGCTCTAATCCCACATCAAAAAGCTTAAAACCAAGACCCCAAAAAGCCAAACTGTTTTTAAGAAACTCAATAATATAAGGAACCAAGTTTCAAGAATATTTGAAGGAGCCAGAGGTGGCTCACGCCTGTAATCCCAGCACTTTGGGAAGCCAAGGCAGGAGGATGGCCTGCGGTCAGGAGTTAAGAGACCAGCCTGGCCAACATGGTGAAACCCTGTCTCTACCAAAAATACGAAATTAGCAGGGTGCAGTGATGCATGCCTATAATCCCAGCTACCTTGAACCTGGGAGGTAGAGGCTGCAGTGAGCCAAGATCACATCGCTGCACTCCAGTCAGGGAAACAGAGTGACAGTCCTTATCTATCTATCTATCTATCTGACACACACACACACACATATATATATATATGTATACACATGTATATATATAAAGATATATATGTATATATACATGTGTATACATATAAAGATATATATACATGTGTATAATATACATGTATCTATATACACATATGTGTGTATACATATGTGTATATATACACATATGTATACATATATGTGTGTCCATATATGTGTGTGTATATTTATGTGTGTGTATATAGATATATCCATATATAACTATATACACACATATGTATTTGAAGGAATTTTGAAAATATACAGCATCCAACATAGTAAAATTGGCAATATCTGGCATCTGAGAAATAATAACCAAGTATGCAAAGAAGAAGGAAAATAGGACTTATAAGAAGAAAAAAAACAATTCACTCAACTATCCCAAATATAGCCTAGATAAGTATAAAATACATAAAAATGGTTTTATATCTATGATCCATATGTTGTAGAAGCTAGAGAAAATATTGAGCATGTTAAATATAGACTAAATATTTTTGGAAGATTCAGATTGAACTTTTGTCAGCACTACAATTTCTGTTATGAGAAAATACAGTGGCTAGGATTAATAACAGATGAGACATTGCAGAAGAAATGATTAGTTTGTTTGAAGATATAGCAATAGAAAGCAGTAGCAATAGAAAGATGGAAGTTGATTTGATGCAGAAAACAACTTGAATGTGTGAACCCCCAAAATCTGAGACAAGTCTTACCTAATTTAGAAAGTTTATTTTGCCGCAGTTGAAGATGGGTGCCTGTGATGCAGCCTCAGGGGGTCCTGACAACATGTTCCCAAGATGGTAGGGGCATGTCTTGGTTTTATGTATTTTAGGGAGACATGAGACATCAATCAGTATGTGTAAGATGTACATTGGTTCAGTCTGGAAAGGTGGGTCCACTCAAGTCAAAGCCGGGACAATTCGAAGTGGGGAGGGGGCTTCTACGTCATACGTAGATAAGAGACAAGTGGTTGTATTCTTTTGAGCTTTTGCTTAGCCTTTCCAAATGAGGCAATCAAATGTGCATTTATTTCAGTGAGCAGAAGAGTGAATAAATAGAAATGGAAGGCAGATTTGCCAAAAGCAGTTCCCAGTTTGAGTGATTTTGGGGCCCCAAGATTGATTTTCCTTTCACAAAGGAATAATGGTGAAACTATTTCAAATTTGATAAAATTCATAAAAACAAAGAGACGACATGTTCTATGAATCTAATGCACACAAAATATGAAGGTGAAGAATCATTGAATTTTTTAAAATAAAAGGTAAATAGAAAATCTAAAATGTAGGCAGAAAAAAAAGGGCACATTAAGTGTACACTAATAAAGATAAAATATCAGTCAAGATTGTCCTTGGGAACAATGCAAGCAAGAAGACAGTGACCAGCATCACTGAGTAACTGACATGCACACACACACACACACACACATACACACACACTCACACACAAATCATGTCAATATAGAATTTTATAACCAGCTAAAATACGTTTCAAAAACAAAGGCCAAATAAATACATAGCTACAAAAATGGAAATATTTTCCACTGGTAACTATGCAAAAAGAATTCCTTAGGCAGCAGGAAAATGATGTTAATTGGACATGTGGAGCTATACAAGTGAATGAATAGCTCTAGAGATAGTAACTAAATAGATAAATATAATTTTTTGTAGGTAAATATCTTTAGAAGATTATTAATTTTTAAAAGCAAAAGCTATAACAATATCTTATGTGGTGATAAAGACTTAGCCATAAAATACATGGCAAAACTGAAGTTAACCCTTACCTGAAATAAATGATTATACTGTAGTATGCACAGTATAATAAGAACTTTGTACTGTGTTAATGTTCTTATATTGTATTATATGTGAAGTCATATAAAACCACTTGAAGGTAGACTGTGATGAGATTAAGGATGTATAATATAAAAGTCAAAGTGGGGTTTCTCAACGTTGACACTACAGACATTTTGGGATGGAAATTTCTATGTTGTGGACTGTCCTCTGCATGGTAGGATATTTAGCAGGATTCCTTGAGTTCACCCACTAGTCACACATCTCAGTGGATCTCAGGTATTGCCAAAAGACCCCTGGAGTAGGGGGAGAAATTGAACAACTGAAGGAATTACAGGCCTAAATCGATTAATATTATATCACAATAAAAAGTCATAATACCTAATGTCAACAAAGGAGATAAAATAGAATTATAAAAATACTAAATTAAACCAGAACTAGACAGAAAATTAAGGGAAAGGCAGAACATATAGAGTCATCATGAATAACAAACAAAGAGCGTGATGGTGGATTTAAAGACAATCATATCTATCATTACAAAATATAATTAAACAAAACTAAAATATAATTACACTAAGTAATCCAATTTAAAAGCAGGGATTGTCAGATCTGGATAAAGAAAGGAACATCAATTATATGCTTCTTGCAAGTGATGTCCTTTAAATATAAGATGCAACTACTTAAACATTTAAATGATGGAAGCATTTTATTATGCTACTAGTGATAAAAACATTGAAATGTCCAGATATATATATCAAAGAAGATTTTTGAGCATAGATTGTTTACAAAGTACAAAAATGATCATTTTATAATAATTTAGGAATTAATCAGAAGAACCCACAAATCTAAATATTTATGTACTCAATAATAGTTCTTCAAAGCACATGAAGCAAAATAGATAGAACTTAAGGAACAAAAAAACAAATCAACAATTACTGTTGGAGACATCAACACTTTTTCAATAATCATTAGTAAAAGTGAAAATAAAACCAGTAAGAATGTAGAAGACTTAAACTACACTTTCAAAAATCTGATCTAATTATCATTTATCAAATGCACCATTCAACTAGAACAGAACACATATTCTTTCCAATGGAAAAGGAAGAAAGCATGATTGATCATACAAGCAGATTTATGTTCATGTAGAGAAGTGGTAAAATTCACCAGTATCCAAATTCTATTTATTAGAGCCTGAGAATCACGAGGTTATCTGCAACTTTTCCAATTATCTGCAGTGAAGATGATTGAAAATGATAAAATAGTGGAAAAACTTATGAAACTATTGAATACATTGCATAGTAAAATTAGTTATTCGCATATAAGGGCCACATGCTAAGCAACTGTGCTACTGAAGCTCCAAAATGAGTTATTTTTTCACTGAATAAATAACTTGGAATACCTTAAATGTGATAATTTTTATGTCTTGGTCACTGTATATGCTGTCACCTTTCAACAAAGGAATGATTGTATGGGTGATCCTACCTATCTGTGTAGTGACAGGGGAACTCAATTCACTGGATAATTATTCATGAACTCTATAATGCTTTAATTTTAGATTTGAAAGAATAATGCAGCAATAATGAATTTCTAGTGCATAACTCTTCATTTGAAGGAAATAATTTTGTCTATGTTCATCAACTGAGTCACCAAAGAAAGCTCAACATAAACCCATCACTAAAAAAATGTGTCTTCAGCTTGGACCAAGCCAATTTTGTTCTTAGGCACTACTGATTAACAGTTGCTAAATACTTATGGAATTTAGGCAAATCTATGACTTTGACTGTTATTTCTAGAGAAAGTAAAACAAATGTATTACAGAGTCTGGTACAAAGAACAATTAATCTTTTTTCTATTAAGCTGGCCAATACCCATCATTAAGAGAATATTGAGGAAATTTGATAAATAGGTGCAACAATCTGGATTCTACTTTTAAAATATGTCCAAGGAATCTTTTGCCCATAGGCAAATTATAGGACTACAGCTAATTTTTGTATTTTATTTCATGATTTTTCATGTAGGTATATTAATGTGTAAATTCTCTGTAATTTGATCATTATATATATATATATATATATATATATATATATATGGAAAAATGTTCTGGGAAATGTTAAATAGGGTATTTTTAATGTGGTGTTTCCACATTGAAAGATTATTTCTACCTATCTGATTTTTAGAAAGTGTGCTGTAAGAATAGATGAGTAGTCTAATGATAATGCTTCCATTGCAACAGATAGACTTTGAGAGATGTGAATGTATTTAAGAATTGCTAAAGATTTCTACTACTGGGTCCTTCATTATTTCAAGGAATGAGCTATTCAAAAAAAGGTTTGATATAGAAATGGGAAGCTATTTTATTTTTTACCTAAACCTATACATTACAACTTACTTGGTTTTAGGGTGAGACAAGAAATCTTTGTGTATTTGTTATTCTTACAGAGGCATGGATTTAATGTATTTTTAATAGTGATCCTCTTGTTTCTTCGCAAATGTAGGCTAGTAATTCTTCTAGTTGCTCTTCATACATATCGCAAGGAATGTCTGTTCATAATTTCACAATCCATAGATAATAGAGGTTCTCTTTTTTAAAAAAAAATTGGAGACCAGTTATTTTATTTGAAGAGTCATAATTTTGTTATGACTCTCAGCTTGTTTGATTTTTAATGCTTTTTGAAAATGTGCAGCCATATGTTTAAAATGTCAATTCCCCATTCTACAGTTTTTCCTTATCAAGAGCCTTTTTCAGGTCAGATCTCCTGTTCCAAAATGAGGAGAAGCTTTACTTTATTTCAGGCACTGAGTTTCACTCAGAATAGTTTTTAAATTTTTTCTAAAATCTATTTTTAAAGTCATTTATTCTTTTTTGTTACATTTACAAGTTGAAATCTTTACTCTGTTTATTCTTAATGGAAAGAATTCTGAAATAGTTGTATACAGCACATACCATACTATTCAATATATTTGTTTGAATTATGAAGAACTATGTGTGATTAATTTTTTATTGGTTTTTTTTTTCACTCTAGTGCTTTTAAACACATTCCTCGCTAAGCTGCTAACAATTAAGTGAAATATTTGATTAAATAAGCATTTAACAAAATCCTTAATTCAGAAACAAATTTCTGTCTGTCTTTCTGGAGTTCAAAATAATCTTTAATTATTGAACTTGACTTGGCTGTAGACCAGGGCTTAAATTCAACATATATAGATCTAACATTTGGTTCAGCAAGCTTAGTGGAATATGTGCATTAAGACTGTTCTTTTCTTTGGAGGTTAGGGGAAAGACTAATGAAAGGATACCTCATTTACAGAGACAAGAAGAAGGGGTAGTAAAAAACAGAAAAGATTAAAGTGAGAGGTAGAAATGAAAAGATAGAGGGAGAAAGGTATAGTTTAAGAAATATGGGTTTCATATGGTTTGAGTAAGTGTGATTTTTTTTTTTAATCTTCGTTGGAAAGTCTTTAACATAACCTAACACCCGAGTTTATTGAACAGAGGAAATCTTCATTTTATATAGTAAGGATGTAAATCAAAACACTGAGTACAGCTTATTTGTATTTACTTCCCTTCTTTTTAGAAGGTTTAAGAAATGTTTTTATGACATGCAACTCTGTCAAGCTTGTTACTCTTTGTATTTTTAAGTAAATAAAATTATAACATTTATATCATGGTAAGTGAAGAATTTAGACTTTTATTAAGAGCTTATATAAAGAATGGGGTTTCATTTTCGCTAGAAAATGATAACATCCTTGTAGATGAAGCTGTAACACACATGGAGAAAACCGCTAATGTCCAACCTTGTATGCTTGTAAAAGGAGTTTCCGTTTTCTAACTAAGAAGAGGCAAGTAGTGATTTTAGAATTAGAATCTCAATTAACATTAATATAACAATACAAAATAACAAAAATGACTTTTTTTGTTGTCAGAGAGTGTTCTAAAGGTTGAGTGGGGAACCCAAGGCAAAGTTCCACCAATTCCTTTTGTATGAATTAATCATCAGATTAATAGACTTAAAATATTAGTCTTTTGGGCCATCATAAATTAGAGACTCATCAGATCTATGTCTTTACACATTCTTTAGGTAATATAGCCTCACAAACTCAACAGAAAAAAATTAAATGCTGATTCAAATATATACAATTTTTATACAACTGGACAAATAATAAATAAGCATCGATTGTCCCAGCCACAAATATCCTAAGAATATGTGATGACTAAATCTCTTCCTTAGATGAAATTCTGTAACATAAAATGAAGATAACATAAAAGCTAAGAAAATTAAAGTATAAATTAATCATATATCATTATAGGTTCTCTAATTATAACAAATATACCATATAAAAGTTGCTAATATGTTAATAATAGACAATATAAATTAATGTTATTAATAGTGCATAAGAAAAGCCTTTGTACCATTTTTCGATGCATTTTCTGAGTCAAAAAGTATTCTAAAGTAAAAAGTTTGTTGCAAAAATAATAATAAAAGTATTAATAAAAAAAAGCAGACAAGTCAAAAATATTTACAAATAGTGCTCTTCTGAGCCTAAGATCTAAATAATTTATACAAAGGATTTGTTTATCAATTCTAAGATAACAAAATAAGGTAAAGAAAGGTAATATTAATGAAGTAAGTCAGTGCTCAAATTGTGTTAGAGAAAATCATCTGAAAGCAGATCTGAAGGATTACTGGAAACTAAAGAGTTCATGGACACTTTTTCTTCCTGAGACTCCCGTGGATAAAATCAAAGTGATGGCCATTTAAAAATAGTGAAATCATCAATTTTTAATGTTCTACTATCTAAAACAAAAAGCGAAATATGTTGCTTCTTGTGAAAAGAGAGCAGCTGGGCTTGTAAGAGAGTCTCTATGAGCAATGCAGAAAGTGCTGATCTTATTCAGGGTTTGAAGAAACATGAAGTTCAGGGATTGGCAGACTTTCAAAAACGAAAGTGTTTAGGAATGGTTGACCTTTAACTGTAGAAGTATGTTTAATGGAGTGTCGCTGTTGCTTATTGGCTGACTTCCAGAAGCCTGCTTACTGAAGTGAACTGTCATTGATTTATGAAATAAGTATAAAATCAGTTCCAGTGGTTATGTTTTACCTTGGCAATGAAAAAAATAATTCTTTCCTAGAACACTGGAATCTTGTATTATCACACCAAAGAGGATACAGATATTTCATTGTTTTACATTTGTATTTGAAAACAAATCTGCTGGCTTGTATAATACTATCGGAGGCATGTTACATCCTGCAAATTTTCTGTTTGTGCCAAAGCTTTTTCTGAGTTATAGATTCAGTCAGAGAATATAAAAAGCAATATATAATAGTTAATAGTTTTTCCTACTAATGTTTATTGCATTTTCTCCCATTTTAATGAAAGGTAGCAATCGTCCAAGAGTGTCTCAGATAATTGTCATCCAAAACTGCAATCATGTTGCATTTACTTGCACTCTGTTATAACTATGGATCCAACAAAGCAATCAATGGAGTCTGCAAACAAATTTTATCCTTCGTAAATGATTCTCATTATATTTAAAGACACTGTGAAGTGATAACAATACCATAAAATTTTATGTGTAGTTCCATTTCTTGAGTTTATACTATGTTTTAAGTTTTATGGGAACTATATATCACAATTAATCATGATAATAATCTTATGAGATAAACAGGAAATGAAATACTGAAACTAGAGGTCTTGTCTAAAAAAGGGTAACTACCAAATTAGGACTATGAGGCTGGTCACAGTGACTCATGCTTGTAATCCCATTACTTTGGGAGGCAGAGATGGGGGGATTGCTTGAGGCCAGGAGTGCGAGAACAGCCTAAGCCACATGGTGAGACCCGTTTCTATAACAAAGTCTTAAAAAATTACAAGATGCTCACGCCTGTAATCCCAGCACTTTGGGAGGCTGAGGCAGGTGGATCACGAGGTCAAGAGATCGAGACCATCCTGGTCAACATGGTGAAACCCCGTCTCTACTAAAAATACAAAAAATTAGCTGGGCATGGTGGCACGTGCCTGTAATCCCAGCTACTCAGGAGGCTGAGGCAGGAGAATTGCCTGAACCCAGGAGGCGGAGGTTGCGGTGAGCCGAGATCGCGCCATTGCACTCCAGCCTGGGTAACAAAGAGCGAAACTCCGTCTCAAAAAAAAAAAAAAAAAAAAAAATTACAAGATGCATTCGTATGGTACCAACTACTTGAGAGGGTGAGGTGGAAGAATCACTTGAGCCCAGAAGTTCAAGGTTACAGTGACCTGATTATGCCACTGCACGCCAACCTGGGTGACAGAGATAGACTCTGTCTCTAAAAACAAACACACAAACAAATATACACACACACACACATATATATGAGTTTTCTTTTAAGTGTTTTAACTGATGTGAAATTGTGAAACAAATCACTTTATACTTAAATGTACTTTAACACTTTATTATAAATAATTTCCTCATTGTTTATAATAAGATGAAAAATAAGGCTCAGTTAAAATTCAGGTCATTAAGCTGATAATCAATAGTTGCTAATCTGGATTATGATAGGTTACAGATATCAAATTCAAAGAAGTTTTGCATTGGGTGATGAATGGGTAATTTTTTCAGGCCAAGATTTTAACAGAGAACAATTAAGAAAGCTGGACAAAATACAAACATATTATTTTTTTAAGCTTTCAGAGATATGAAAGGCAATAAGAAATTGTGGGGCCAGTATATGGAAGAAAAAGAAAGTCAAAGAGCTTAATTTCGTCTGTAAAACTACTATCCCCCTAAGGCTAAAATGCCAATTCCAGAAGAAAAAGGAGCCACTGAGGATGAGAAGGTGATGAGAATTTTCATGTCTCTCACTAATTTGTAGTAAAACAGATTTATTGAAAAAATCAAAGAAGCTAAATAGAAACAATAATAAATAATATTTAAAAATTGTAAATTAAAAAAATCAACAAAGTCCAGCTCTAGGCTTTTGGACTTTTGGACTTGATTTTTTTTTTTTTTTTTTTTTTTTTGAGATGGAGTCTCACTCTGTAGCCCAGGCTGGAGTGCAGTCGTGCGATCTGGGCTCACTGCAACCTCTGCCTCCTGGGTCCTGGTTCAAGCAGTTCTCCTACCTCAGCCTCACAAGTAGGTGGGATTACAGGCACGAGCCACCATACCCAGCTAATTTTTGTATTTTTTAGCAGAGACAGGTTTCACCAAATTGACCAGTCTGGTCTTGAACTCCTGACCTGGTGATCCACCTGCCTTGGCCTCCGAATGTGCTAGGATTACAGGCATGAGCCATTGCGCCCAGCCTGGACTTGATCTTAATACCCATTCTCTGTGAGTAACAGAGACTTGGAAATAGACACTACCACAAAAATTAAAACCCAGTATCAAATTATCTTAATACTTGTGAGTTCATCATAAAAATCTGTCTTTACTCCATCTGCCACTCAGCAGTGAAAGCAAATCAGCTCAGGAAAATAAACATAATCTAGAGCTGCATGTTACTTTGAATTTTTCATTCACATTATCTGGAATGCTATGTTTTATAAGAGAACAAACAAGACAATAAGAATTAATTTTTAAGAAGGGAAAAAGCAAAAGAGAACAGATGCATAAGAGCTCCTAATATTGGATTGTTAGCCATGCAAGCCAGAATAACTACAATTAATGTGATAAGAAATTGAAGGACACTATAGAGAAATACAGCAGAGAACTGAAAACTATAAGATGAAAACAAATGGACATTACATAACTGAAAATACAAATGATTACATTAATACTTGGGTAAATGGCTTTGAGTGCAGATGAGGCACACATGAAGAGCTAATTGGTAAAATAGCATATATATTAATTGAAAAAAAATCAAACCCAGCACAAAGGAGACAAAATATAGAATATATAAAAAAGAATAAAGGAGAAATGCAAGGTGTAATGCAACATCTAATACATTTGCTGTTTGAATTCCAGAAGGAGACTATAAATAACAAAGCAGAAGACATATTTGACTATAATATTGGTCAAATATAACCAATAATATTCTAAAATGAGACACCACAATAAATTACAGTTTCAAGAACTATTACGAATCTCAGGAGAGAGACTTTTTTAAATGAAGAAAAATGTGACTAAGTACAATGTAGAAAATCTGCTAAAAAGTAAAAACAAAAATAAACTCTAATTGGTATCCAAAAGGAAAAAAAAGAGGGAGAAAGATATTGCTTCCAATTACTTTCCCAATTTAGACCAGCAGCTCACTTTACGATAGAATAAAATGAAATCTGGATGATAATGAAGACATATCTTCAAAGTTTATTTTGAAACCAACCAACCTAGAATTTTTTAAATCTGGGTTTTTGACACCTGCATATTGCGACAAAATAATTAAAAAAAAAAAAAAAAACACCTCAACTAAAATACAGTGCTCTCGTTAGCTGCAAGATATTTCTTTGGCTCTTTGAGGTCTATTCCTCTGTTATGACTGACCCCAAGTGACTACTACTCTGCTTCTTTCACTCTATATATTAGTTTGCTCTTTATATAAATGGGTTCATATAGCATATAGTTGTATCTGACTTATTTTATTCAGCAGAATAATTTTGTATGTCCTTCAATTTGTTGAGTGTATCAAGACATCATTTTCTTATTATTGAATATTATTCTAGTGTATGGCTACTCTCCATTTTGTTTGTCCATTCACGTATTAATGGACATTTGATTTGTTTCCAATTTTGGAATTTTGAGAATAAAACTACAATGTGCTTTAACATAAAAGTGATTGTGTGAACATAGTATTTCCTTTGTTCGGATAAATACATAGAAGTGAAATGTGTCTTGACAAAGCAGTATCAAATTTAATTAATGAACATATTATATTTATTTATTTAGGGTATTTTAATTTATTTAAACATATTTGTAGTTTTCAGGGTAGAGGTCTTGAATGTCTTCTACTAAATTTAATTCCCTTTTTTTGTGGTATTTTTTCAAAAAGCTTCATTTTCAAATATGTTGTTTTTTTCCAGATAGCTTTACGTTACTGATTTTTCAATTAATTATTTCATGGATATAGGGCATACTTGATACGATACTTACAGAATTTACTGACCAATACAGGTTGAGCTTACCAAATCCAAAAAATCTGAAATCTGAAATGCTCCAAAATTAAAAACTTAAGCCCTTTCCATTCTGTGACAACATTCAAAATTTTTGAGTACCAATATTAACACTGAAAGTGCTTATTGAAGCATTTTGGATAATCAGATTAGGGACATTCAACTAGTTAGTATAGAATGCAAATATGGCAAAATTTGAAACACCTGTGATTTTAAGTATTTGAGGTAAGTGATATTAAATCTGTATTTTATTCCTTGGCATATTGCATATCTTGGTGAGCATTAAGAAGTGATTTGAAACTATGGGTATTTTGGGTTTATGTGTAATGCTCTTTAATTTTGTTAAAAATCTTCCACATATTTAGAAAATAACTAGGACAGCTCCAAATAAATTATACATCAATACTACAAGTGATTATAAAATGTTGAAATATTTTGAATTGAATAAGAATAAACATATTACATATCAAATCTTATGCAAAGTGATTAAATCTGCAATAAGTAAAAATTTATAGCCATAAATTCCCTTAGAAGAACAGAAATACTAAAGATAATATATTCAATATCCTCCTCAAAAAGTTAAAAAAGCAACACATTTTATTTTTAAAAATATAAGAAACTAAATTGATAACAAATAAGCATCTTAAAAAGTATAAATTAGAACAGATCAACAAAGTCCAATATTGATTGATTGTTTTTCCAAAACTTAGTAGAACTGGTAAGTTCTAAAACTTTCATCATAAATAAAAGGAAGAAAACAAAAGTCATCACTATCAAGAATAAAAAAGTTTCTATATATATATATATATATATATATATATATATAGAGAGAGAGAGAGAGAGAGAGAGAAAGTTACAGGCATACCTTGGTTCAGGTTCAGTTCCAAAACACTGCAATAAAGCATGTCACAAAAATGTTTTTCATTCCCAGTGCATATAATCTAATCTTCACACGATATTATAGTCTGTCAAATGTGCAATAGCATTATGTCTAAAAGAATATATATAACTCAAAATGCTTATTTCTGAAAAATGCTAGCAATCATCTGAGACTTCACGAGTCTATCATTTTGTTGGTGGAGGGTCCTGCATAGATATAGATGGCTACTGACTGATCAGGGAAGTGGTTGTTGAAGAATGAGGTGGCTGTGGTAATTTCTTAAAACCTCAGTGACATTTACCATGTCACTTGACTCTTCCTTTCTTGGAAGCTTTCTATGTAGCATGTAATGCTGTTTTATAGCATTTTGCACACTGTAAAACTTCTTTTAAAACAAATAATGTAGTTGATTCATTCATTTTAACCAAAACACTTTGTTTAATAGAGATATTATTCCCACCTCCAGGGTTACTTTTTTGAAATTTTGACTTTGAAAACATCTTAGATCTTGGCCCTCCTTAGAACTCATTAGGATTTAAGATTTTCCAGTTTGTCCAATTATAACTTACTCTTTTTTTCCACGTTAAAACTATAGGTTTTATTAAAATATATATGCTACAAACAGAGCTGGCAATATTATTTTTATGATAGATTGAATTTATACACATAGGCAAACTCATATACATACACACATCTATATCAATGCGACAACATATTATTCAGATTAATTATATTCTTATTTTCTTTGGCCTGTTTTATCCATGAAAATTTAAGAGAATTGTATGAGCTGTATAAATACATCTGTTTCTCTGCTTTAATGTTCAATATATAGGAGCCAGTGTTGCTCAGATATACATAGTCATAAACATTCATTTTTGCTATTAATTTTAAGATTATTTTCAATTTTTTACATCTATTAATGAGGAAATATACATCAACCTTCAATATGTACATAATTGTTACATAATTTTATATAAAAATTTTTCAAATATTTAAGTTATTTTGTTTTCTTGGCAATTAGCTCATATTTCTTAAAAAAATTTTTTAAATTTCTTTAGGATTGGGGGGAACAGGTGGTATCTGGCTACATGAATTTATTATTATTGGTGATTTGTGAGATTTTGGTGTGCCCATCACCCGAGCAGGGTACACTGAAACCCATTCGTAGTCTTCTATCCCTCACCCACCTCCTACCCTTTCCCTTAAATCCCCAAAGTCGATTGTATCATTCTTATGTCTTTGCATCCTCATAGCTTAGCTCCCACTTATGAGTGAGAACATATGATGTTTGATTATTGTCCATTCCTGCATTATTTCACTTAGAATGTAGTCTCCAGTTCCACCCAGGTTGCTGTGAATGCCATTAATTCATTCGTTTTTAATGGCTGAGTAGTATTCCATCATATATACATACATATATATATGTGGAGATATATATATATATATATATATATACACATTCCATCATATATACATACATATATATATCTCCACATATGTATATGTATGTATATATATGTGTGTGTGTGTGTGTGCGCGCGTGTGTGTGTGTGTGCATGTGTGTGCGCATATATATATATATATATATATAATCTAACTCAAATGTATAACATTATATAGCAGAATATCTAAGAGGACAGAGAGTATTTCAAGTAATACTTGTTTTGACAATGTATTCTTTTTATATTTTGAAAACAATAATAAAGAATTATAGCTGGAGTATCAACCACAATAATATTATACAACACTAATAATAAATGTGTGACTATAGCTTAGCCTTATGCATTTTTAGAGATTTATGGATATTGAGTGTATATTTAATTAATGAATTAAGTAATAATATTAACAATTAATAGTAATATGAAATAAAATATGGTAGTAATGTATTTTTATGATGTTGATATTGACAAGTATTATTAATCTAGTAATTATTATTAATCTAACAAATTAAATGAAATATTTAATAAATACCTACATAGTGACTTCAAATTAATTTATAAAATTGTTGCAATAGTTATGGTATCTTATATTAACTAAAATCAATTTTCAAAACATGTATGAAATGGAAGTAGCTAATTGATTTTTTTGTTCTTTGTTTTCGTTTATTTTTTAAATTCTAATTAAAGGCTAAAATTCTAGTGATATATATATTTATCCAATTAAAAATATTTCTCCTTCTCATTTTTTCTGTGCTGCTTCTTCCTTTTCTTAGCTTCTCGTGATAGAATGGTACAGGGTTCAGTCTTTGATTTTCTTCACTCTCTCCCTTGATATCTCATGTGAGTTTTCTGGCATTAAATATCACATATAGGCACAAAAATGTCATATTTAAATGTCTAGTCCAATTATCTTTTATTTACTCCAGATTTTTAAATTCAGCTTTATGTTCCACATCTTTGTTTTGATATAAATTAGACATTTCAAACCTAAAATGTCAAAACTGAACTTTTGACCATTTTCTATTTACAATCTCAGTTGAACAAAAGCCATATTCCTGTAATCTTTACTCTTCCTCTCACAGACCATGTGTTAGTTTCCTTTTGCTACCACACCAACTTACAGCTTAAAACAGCACAAGTTTGGCCGGGCACGGTGGCTTACGCCTGTAATCCCAGCACTTTGGGAGGCCAAGGCAGGCAGATCACGAGGTCAAGAGTTGGAGACCATCCTGGCCAACATGGTGAAACCCCGTCACTACTAAAAATACAAATATTAGTGGGCATGGTGGCCTGCGCCTGTAGTCCCAGCTACTCAGGAGGCTGAGGCAGGAGAATTGCTTGAACCCGGGAGGTGGAGGTTGCGGTCAGCCAAGATTGCGCCACTGCACTCCAGCCAGGCGCCGGAAGGAGATTCTGTCTCAAAACAAAAACGAAAACAAACAAACAAAAAACCCCACAAGTTTATGACCTAACACTTCTGGAGGTCAAAAGTTCAAAATTGGGTAAAATTAAGGTATCAGCAGAGTGCATTCCATCTGGAGGCAGTTGAGAAAGGCTGTTTTCTTTGCCCTTCCCAGCTTCTAGAGGCTGCCCACATTCCTTAGCCTGTGGCCCCTTCCGCCATCACCCACCACCTTTTAACCCATCATTGTAATGTCTTCAAATCTCTTTTTGGTTCTTTTCCTTCATTATATATCCCTCTCTCACATTGATCTTTCTACCTCTTTATTATAAGAGTTGCTGTAATACATTGTTTTTACCCAAATCATCCAGAATGAGGTAAAATAAATATAACATAGACACATCTGTGAAGTCTCTTTTATCTTGTAAAGTAACAGTCACAGGCTCTGAGGATTAGGAAGTGGACAACTTTGGATGAGGGACATGATTTCACCTCCCACAGCCTATACTAAATATGTCAGTAAATTCTGTTGGTTCTACCTTCAGAATATGTCCAGATTCCAGAATTAATTTCTCACTGTTTTTCTTTAACTGCCATTTTTCTAGTGTGAACCATCATGACTTCCCACCTGGATTATTGCAATAGCTTCACAATTAATCTCCTTTGCTCAATCCCACTGCAGTCTATTCTGAACACAACAGCAAAATCAATTATTTTGTAATATGCATTGGATTACATTGTTTCTGTGCCCAACAGCTGAAATCGCTTTTTAAAAAGCTGTATCCTTAAAAAGGCTTACAGACCTGACATAATCTAGCTCTCATCTGATGCTAAACCACTGTATACTTCACTGTTCTCATTAGACATTAGAATTAATCTTCTTACCATGCTCAGCAAGGTTAGGTGTGCTCATATTTTAATGCCCTGGCTTAGTTACACATCCTGCCTGGCATTTTTTTCCCCAGATATTCCAGTGCTAACCTGTTGCATTACTCCAGGTTTTTTCTCCTAATTTCCCTACTGATTGATTCTGACCTGATTGTCTTCTTCAAATTGCAATTTACCACTCCTATTCTTGCTCTTTCTTTCTATCTTACTCAATATTTAACTTTCTTATAGCTCTTTTTATGATAGAACATACCACATGTTTCATCAGTTTCTTATATTTGTTTGCTTTCAATTAATTTTCTGTCTTCCCTAAAGAACATATGATCTACAAATCTAGAGATATCTATGTAAAGTAATTAACATAGTATATGACATTTGGTGGCTTCATAGTAAATAATTATTCAATAAGCAATTAAAAAATGATGATCTGTAGATTGACTTATATAAAATATCAACATATATTCTTACATATATAGTATAATATATAATATTAAACATGTATAAATACATATTTAACAAATTATAGATGATAAATTATACAAAATGTCAACAGTAATTGTAACAGATCTTTGGAGGGTAATAACTCAAAATTCGTCTTTTCTAGTTGCATTAATTGGCTCATCCTATGCTCCCTAAAGAAAGAAGAAACACAAAATGATTTTTTCTGAACTGAGAGTCTATCACTCTCAAAAAAGTTTCTTTTCAATTAACTATTTTATTTATGTCTTACATCTCCCACACTCTAACAACAATAATAATAACAAAATGAGTAAGATTAAAACTTGTTCATTTTAGCAGTCTATCCAAACCAAAAAACAAAGGAAAAGTGAAATCTGCATTTTATTTGGATAAATCTACTGCATGAATTGTACACATACTAAAAATTTCTATGCCCTCCTTTCGATGTAATTTATACCCATCCAGCACACTAAAGTGAAAATCACTGTATCTTTGCTTTTGAGAAATACTATATACTTTGTATGTTTCAGATTTCATTATAAAATCTAGTCTATACTTATGCTTTCCAAGTTGTATGATGCTTATGAATTACCAGGGGACCTTATTAAAATGCATATTTGGCTGTAGTAGGTATGATATGGGGGTTAAAATTTGAATTTCTAAATGTTCCCAAGGGATGCTCATACTGCTGGTCCATGGGCCACAGTTTGAGTATCAAGATTATATAGTTAATGCCAACTAAGCAAAAAAAGATATCAAATTGGTTTCTAGGTTAGCGTTTTTATTGACATATGCTACTTCTGGATTATATGTATTACATATTCACTTATATCAGCTATGGAAGTCTGAGGATTCACTCACTGTAACCTACATGAGGTAAAAAGGCCTTCAAATATTTTAGTCAACTACATAGAAATGTATTAATACAAAAATATGTTTCTTATCCTAGTGTGACTATCAATTTATTCAGGAACATTCCAGAGTTTATAACAGAAAGATGATGACCCATGTCATATTTTATTCTAAAAATTGTTTAAGGTAAATACACAGTATTGATTAGTCAATTTTTAATTATATTCTCAGAGCAGGAGGCCATTTTTGGTTTTTTATTTTCAAAAAGGAATGCATCAGGTTTTTTAATGGGGATTTTTTATAGTATGCTCAGAATTTTAAAGCATATTCAACTAATATATTAATATATAAATTAAATTTCAAAGTTACAGGCTGAATATTAGATACTCAAACTATAGAAGGAAGGAAGGTTTTTCTAGTAAAATTTGATGAAAGATTGTTGTGCCTATATTGGTTGTCTGACATGCAATTTTTTTGTTAGTGTTTGCATTATGTTCCTTCTAGTCTATTTTATTTAGAAGAAATAGATGAATTTACTGTGTGTAGATTAAGTGTTGCCAGCTATATTAAAATCAGTAATATTTTTTATCTTATGACAAATGAAGTAAGGTGTCATTTTAGTGATATTCTTTCATTAGCTGAAAATTAGTAAATATTTAATTAGAATGTAATAAAAGTAATTTTTCATTTGTGTTTTGAAACTTACAAAGTTCCTTTTTCTATGCTAAAACAACTGTTTTCCAAACTCAAGAAATGGCTTGTTGATCATAATGTATGTGCAGGTGTTGAAGGGCTTTGCCTCAAGCAATGTTAATATTTTTATTAAACAGCCAATTTATAACATATTGATTTTTCCAGTTTCCAATTTATAATTAAAATTATAAGTGTGTAAAAATATAGTGATCTGGATATGATTGAAAGATAAAGAATTATTCTTAATATGTATTGTATTCAAAGGTTTCATTTATGTTCATTTTTCTTAAGTATTTTCAAAGTCATCAACTTGACTGTGTTCTTATATTTGATTTTTTCATTGTTATTACTAGTATGTTGCCAAAAATCCATAGTTCATAGGTTGATAAACAAAAATATAATAGATATTATATTTTGTTAAAACCCCACTTTTCTTTGATTCCTTATACAGAACTTTGGAAATGCTTGTGCTTACCCCTTGAGTTTCTGCTTAAAACCATTTTACTTCCCAAATTCATGTACCTGCAGGTGTTTCTCATGCAGGTGTTTGCCTATGGAAAATTACTGCCAATCAATGTAAGGCACAGTAGTTCTTCTAGCAACAAAAAGTAACCCAAAGGGTGTTTTTCCAGGAAAATGAAACTCTAGGATATCCACACTAAAAATGCAAATTAAATTCTGAGCTTTCAAATTGGAAACAAGGGATGCCAGGAGATTCCCTGGTGTGTGCAAATCAAATATACTGGTTTGGGAAAAGTTAAGCAAAAAGCAATAACAGTTGAAGTAATAGTATGGAGAGCTACTAGAAGAATGCTTTTCGATAAAGAGAACTAGAAAATAAAATACCATGGGAACATTTTAAACACTGCACCATTTGGTCACATGTGTCTACTTACTGTGATCAAGCTGAAATCCTGGCCTACATTTCTTTCTATATATTTTCAATAAAAAATGGTAGCATTCCTTTTATGTTTTAAATACAAAAGCTCATATCAGGTAATATATGCACTTTAGTCATGGCGCTACCTCCATATTCACTGAAACTTTGTTTAATGGGGTAGAAATTGTTATCACTAGGACTGGGGAAGGGTGAGAAAAGATAGACTGAACAGAGACATAAAATCATTGAGAAAATACCTGTACATTGTGATGAGCATTTGGAATTAACAGGTTAATTCTCTAATATTTGGGTGATCTGTATGAATAATTTTCCAGGAAGTAATTTCCAAGATGATGCCCTCTACCACATCATATTTCCAGATACTAGTGATGATCTACATATTGCAGAGACACAAAATCATATCTGATAGAACACAAACAGAAAAGCCTTTGCAAGACATGTTGGTTAAATTCTCACTTGAAGACAAAACTTATATTTCTTGGCATATCTTATACATCCTACTGAGCTGTTGTTAAGAGAACAAAATTGATATCTCATGTCCTGGCAATAAACCATCTCTTCTTCACTAAGGATGTACTGCTTAGTCTTTGCATTTGAATGTCTGCTAAAAAGTAACCATGTGACTGGTCATGGTAGCTCATGCTTGTAATTCTAGCACTTTGGGATGCTGAGACAGGTGGGTTGCTTTAGCCCTGGACTTAGACACCAGCCTGGGCAACATGGTGAAACCCTGTCTCTCCAAAAATCATATAAAATCCAAGAATGAGAGAAAAGACAATATTTAATAGTGATTATTAAATGTAAAATTGTTTTACCTCACTTAATATACATTAAAATAAACCACTTGCAAATATAGTAGACATATATTTAAATGGTTTATTTAACGTTTGTCTTCATCAAACCTAAGTATTTTTATTCCTTTTGAGTTTAGATGTAAATAAGTATTTTGGCAATAATTAAGACCATGGAGTACAATGCAGCTGGCTAAATTCATTTAAGTCTACTTATAGATTTGTTTCCAAACATTTGATTTGCTATCCTGCAGAAATTTTTTTCTATTCAAAAGACTCTAGATTGAATCTATGACTAAGAATGCTTATTATTTTCACAGAATTTTATTTAGAAAAGTTATGTATGTGTATGTGTGTGTGTGTGTGTGTGTGTGTATGTCTGTGTGTATACATGTATGCATGTAAATTATGAATATCTATAGATCGTTGGGTCCGACATGTTAGCAGTCAGTCTAAAGCTATCATTCTAGTCTTTGGGATTAGACTTTGAAGATCATTTCTTCAGCAGCGACTTACACTTGTTATTTACTTCTGTTTGGGTGCCTGAGTGAAAAATAAAACAAACAGACAAAAATATAAGCATCCCTATTTTGGGCACCAAGCTATGTGAGAGTAGATTAATGGTTAGAAATTTACAAGAAAAAAGCAAAACCCAAAAACCAAACGACAACAACAAATACAACTGTCCAGTGCAAAGACCAAAACAGGTATTTGCCCATGTTTTGTAGCTGAAAATAGCATTCAATTGTTGAGTGTTGCCAATCGTCCATATTTATAGTTACTATTTTAGGTATCTAGTCTAATTTGAATGTTGGAAATATATATTCTTTTACTTTCAGTATAATTTAAATTTACAGAAAAGTTACAAAAGTAACAGAGTTTCTGTATACCCTTCTTCAGTTTTACTTATTGCTTATTGTTAAAAACTTACGTTACTGTGTGCCTTTGTTAAAATAATTAAACTGATAGCCCACATTACTATTAAATAAAATTCAGACATATGGGTTTCATCAGTTTTTCCGTTAATGTCTTCTTTCTATTCCAGCATTCTATCCAGGCTACCGTGTTTTGTTTTGTTACCATACATCTATCTAGTCCTATCTGGTCTGTAGCAGTTACTCATTCTTTCCTTTTTTAATCATAATCTTGGTAGTCTTGGAAGGTGCTAGTCACTGTTCATCTCATGAGTAGATTGCCCTTATACAAAATAAATGAAGTATTCATCTTGTGATATCATATCAGGTGACACATGATGTTATTGGTGATGTTAACTGTTATCATTCAGTGACAGTAGTGTTTTCAACTTTCATCCTCTGTAAATTTACTTTTTTTCTTTCCCTGTTCTATTTTTAGAAAGAAAATGACTAAAACTAACTCATTTTCAAGGGTTTGGGGGACAAGATTTAATTAACCCTCATCTCCACGTATCACTTGAAATTCTTCTGGAAAAAAAGATTGCTCTAATGTTCTTTACTTATTTGACTTCTTCAATTATTTATTTATAGTGTTATTGACTCACATGTATGTATTTTATACCTTTTATTACAATTCAACACTATTTTATTGTTCAAACCGTTCTAGTTTTTGCTTGGTTTCTATGTCCTTTTGGTATGCCTATCTCCCTCCTTCTCCCTTCCCCTCCCTTCCCTTCCCTTCTCTTCCCTTCCTTTCCCTTACTTCTCCTTCTTTTCCTCCCTCCCTCTCCTTCTTTTCCTCCCTCCCTCTCCTTCCTTCCTTCCTTCCTTCCCTCCCTTCTTCCCTCCCTCCCTGCTTTTCTTCCCTTCTATCCCATTCCTCCCCTTTCTCCCTTCCATCTCATCTGTCCCTTTCCTTCCTCCCTCTAATTCCTCCCTCTTTCCTTCTTCCTTCCTTCCCTTTATTTTAAATATCACTAAAAAGAAATAAAACACACCTTTATTTCTTTTCCTCCCTCCCTCCCTGCCTCCTTCCCTCCCTCCCTCCCTCCATCTCTCCCTCCCTCCCTTCCTTCCTTCCTTCCCTTCTTTCCCTCCTCTGTATTACTTCCTAGTGCTTCAAGATATTCTAGACTCACTTGTATGTTTCCTTAACCTAGTCATCGAATCAGGCATTGATGCCTTTTACTAAAGAATGGTGGTGTCTTTTAGACACCACTGGTGTCTAAATTAATAGAACTCTGGTGTTTTTTATTAAAGAATAGTGTTTGAAAACCAAGATCTGCATGATAGATGTGTTTATTGCTCCTTGGGTTTTATTATTTTGGGCACTCTCAGTGGTGAAAACTAGGAAATAGGCATCTGCATACTAACCCACGTGCACACACGTTTATAGTAGTTGCTGTTTATATGTTGTCATGTTCATATATTGTAATGGTTAATTTTATGTGTCAACTTGAGTGGGCCACAGAGTTCCAGATAAAACATTCTTTTACAAACAGCAAAGCAAGTAAAATTTGTACCTTTTTCTTTTTCCTGCCTTACTGCAGGGATACCTCATCTCATTTTCTTGTGCATTCAGACTGTGATTTACATCATTGATTTTCCTTGTTGAAGTCTTTGGACTAGGACTGAATTATACCAGTGGCTTTTCTCAATCTCCAGCTTGCAGATTGCAGATCATGAGAATTTTCAGCCTCCATAATTGCATGAGCCATTTCTCATAATCAATCTCTTCTTACATGGATATCTTATTGGTTTCATTCCTCTTGAGAAACCTAATACATATATATTAAGTTAGACATACTATTATATTGTCTCTAACTCTAATCCAGTACTAGGTGATTCATTCTAGCTTTCCTTTCTTATAAAAGCCCTCTCTAACAATAAGAAACCTAAATCCTATTGTCTGCCTTTTAAGTTGTTTATTTACTTTAACACAAACATATATGTAAAGTACGTTCAGAATAGTTAACCTGTACTGCTATAAGAAAAACATATTACCAACTGGAGCACAATGTTGACATGCATTTTTTTTTGTCTGTAAATATTGGACACTTTTATAATTAAGCAAAAGTTACGTTTTGTTTATCCTGCTCTACACTTGGAAAACAGTGTGTTTACTTTTAAGGTGAGGTTTTAGTTTATTTTTTGGTGCTGCAAGTTTTTTACTGCTAATTCATCTAATATTACTTCTCTAGTATGCTCCCGTTTTCCTTTTGCTTGAACTCTTATTAGATGTATGTAATAAACTCACAATACATGCTCAATTACTCTTTGATTTCATCTTTAATAATATTTATCTGTGTAGGAGGTTCTTAGATAATTATCAAACATATATTTCATTTCACTCATTTTACTTTTTTCTGAAGGTTTATCCAATATCCAAACTTTTTCATATTTAAAATTTAGGATTGCTATTTTACATAAAGGTATTTTATTTAATTAAAGACAGTGAAATTGTTCAATGCCACTACTCTTTACATTTGTTTTTGTTCCTATTATAATTTCTATAACTTTGTTTTTCTTTACATTTTACAGCTGATTTATAGTGATATTGCTTTGCTTTGTTTTTCGTCTTACTGTACTCTGGATTTTGGTAAATTTCCAGCTGCTAGCAAATTTTTAACCAGAGTTCTTATAATATTATGGTTTTAATTTTGCTTTCATTTTAAATAATCTATAAAAAAAGGAAACAGATTTCAATAAGCCTATATTCATCTAATACATTTAACATTCTATACTTCTAAACATACACATTAATAACAGATATCACAGACATAAATATCTACTAAATTAGCCAACTTAACAAAATCAATGAAAGATACTTATTGTGGACTATGGCATCTAAAATCAGGTCTTTCTGTATCATTTTTCAGGGTCTAGGTCAAGATTACAAATTTAATTCCACAAAACATATGTTCAAATATTTTACAATTGTAAAAAAAATTAAAAATAAAAATGTAAGGTTTTTAAATATTTAAAAAACTACATTGTATTTTTTCTACTTTGCAAATAAACATTTATAAAAACTCAGAAAGCCAAGCTCCAAATTTAGGTGTACTAAGCTTTTAGGGTTTCAAATTTTACCTGGTTGTGTAGTCAATGAGATTGTGTAATCAATCAAAGGGTACTGGAAACTAGCATTCAACCTGGCATTCAGCTTAAACTCTTTTCTCTTTCACCAATGATTGTTTTTTACCTACACTTCTCTGAACTTTCTGGGTCTTCTTGCATTACACACTAGTCCATGTACATACTAGTTGACTCTATTCTTGGCTTAAGGGATGCTGACATTTGGTGGTATAGTACAGTCTCAGAAAAAATAGACATGGCATCATTTGTGCATGGAAATATGGGGTTCTGGGTTTTCTGAGAGGTCAAAAAGAAAGAGGTGTGGAATCTAGGAGAACACATCCAGTTGTCTCCAGAATTTCCCAACCTGCTTGTAGAGATAGGACTGGAGGAAAGAAAGTCAAGTCAGAGGAGAAAAGCAACCTTTAAAAATAAGATCCATGAACAACAAACTATTTGAAGGGAAAATTAAGAAAAAATTCATTTAAAGGAACATTAAACAATACTTGAGTATATTTAACCATGAAAGCATAAGATTTGTATATTAACAACTATAAAACATTGATGAAAGACATGGTAGAAGATACAAATAAATGAAGAGACATCTCATGCTCATAGATTAGAAGAATTAATATTGTTAAAATGTCCATAATACCCAAAGTTTTCTATGGATTCAATACACTCCACATGATATAGTTTGGATCTGTGTCCCCACTAAATCTCATGTGAAATTGTAATCGCTAGTGTTGAAGGTGGGCCTGTTGGGAGGCCACTGGATCATAGGGACAGAATTCTCATGAATGGCTTCGCACCCTCCCCATCCTGCTGTTCTTGTGATAGTGAGTTAGTGACTTATTGTGAGATCTGGTTGTTTAAAAGTGTGTGACACTCCCCACTCCCCTTTCTTCTGCTCACACCATGTGAGATGCCTCATTCCCCCTTTGCCTTCCACCATGATTGTAAGTTTCCTGAGGTCTTCCAAGAAGCTGAGCAGATGCCAGTATTGTGCTTCCTGTACAGCCTGCTGATCCATAAGCTAATTAAACCTCTTTTCTTTGTAAATGACCCAGTATCAGGCATTTATTTATAGCAGTGCAATAATGGACTAATACACCATATTAGAATTCTAATGTCATTCTTCACAGAAATAGAAAAAATAGTCTAAAATTTGTATGGATCCACAAAACACCCCAAAAAACCAAAGTCATCTTGAGCAAAAAGAAGAAAATGGAAACGTCATTCTACCAGATTTCAAAATATTTTACAAAGCTTTAATATTCAAAACAGCATGGTCCTGGCATATAAACAGATATATTGACTAATGGAGTAAGATAAGAAGCCTATAAACAAACCCATCCATTTATGGCTGATTGATTTTTATAAGGGTGCTAAGAACACCAAATGAGAAAAAGAGAGTCTCTTCAAAAAATGGTGTTTTTAAAACTGGATATCCATAAGTAGAAGAATGAAAACAAACCCTTATCTCATCCCTTTATAAGAGTCAATGCCAGGTGCAGTGGCTCACAACTGTAAACGTACCACTTTAGGAGGCCAAGTCAGGTGGATCATCTGAGATCAGGAGTTTGAGACCAGCCTGGCCAACAAGGTGAAATGCTGTCTCTACTAAAAATACAAAAATTAGCTGGGTATGATGGCATGTGTCTGTATTCTCAGCCAACTGGGAGGCCGAGGCAGGAGAATTGCTTGAACCTGTGGGGCAGAGGTTTCAGTGAGTTGAGATCATGCCATTTCACTCCAGCCTAGGCAAAAAAGCAAGACTCTGTCTTCAAAAGTAATAATAATAAATAAGAGTCAAACCAAAATGATTAAAAAACTTAAATTAAGACCTGAAACTGTAAAACTACAAGAAGAAAACATGGAGTACAAACTCCATAATGTTGCTTTGGGCTATGATTTCTTGGATATGACCTCAAAAGCAAAATCAAAAATGCACAAGTGGGATTTTATCAGATAAACAGGTTTCCCAAAGCCAAGGAAACAATCAACAGAGGGAAAAAATTACTTAGATATTGGAAGAAAATATTTGCATATTATACATTAGATAAGGGGCTAATATAAAAAATACACAAGAAAACTACTAGGAAATAACAAAGACAAACACCCTTATTAAAAAACAGGCAATATTACATCACATGTTTTAGATTGGCTGCTATCAAACCAATGAAAGATAACAAGTGTTGGGGAGAATGTGGGAAAAAGGGAATTCTTGTACATTATGGATGGTATCTCAAATTAGTACATAAATTTTGGAAAACATTATGGAGATTCCTTATAAAAACAAAATAGAGGTACCATATGATTCAGAAATCTCTTATTTGGATATGTATACAAAGTAATTGAAATCAGTAGGCCAAAGAGACGCCTTCACCTCCATGTTCACTGCAGCATTATTCATGATAGCCAAGATACGGAAACAACCAAAGTGCCCACCAATCAGTGAATGGATTTTTAAAATGTGGTATATAAACCTTTACAAAGCAGAATATTCTGTTATTTATTTTGACATAGACGACCTATAGAACATTATACTGAGAGAAATAACCCAAATACAAACTGACAAATACATATGATCTCATTTACATGGGCAAACTACAGTCAAACCTTTAGAAATAGAGGTAGAATACTGATTACCAGACACTAAGGGCAGGGGTAGATTGGGAAAGGGGAGAAATTCATTAAAGGGTACAAAGTCTCAAGTAGACAGGATGTATATGTTTTGGTGATTTATTGCACACCATGGTAACTATAGAAATAATGTATATTTGAAAATAGCTTTAAAAAGGGTTTAAAATGTTTTAAACTCAAAGAAATGATAAGTATTTAATGTGCAGATATGTTAATTAGCTTGAGTTGATTATTCCACAATGTACACATGTAATCATATTGTACCACATAAATGTACACAATTATTGTTTTGTCAATTAAAATGAAATAAAACAAGAAAAATAACGATCTGTTGTAGGGACGCTTTCTGCTTGGAAACAAGGAGAGTGACTGATAATGATGCAATTCAATCCCATTTCTGCATTTCATGAACACAGGCTGAATGCTGATGTTTGCACCTAGGTCACTTTGTTTATGTATTAATTTTAATTTTATATATTTTAAATCAGTATAATAATATGTCTACTCTTGAACTTCATGATCTTCTTTGATAACCTGAAAAAGAAACCAAAGCAAAGTGAAAAAGTGGGCTGGGTACAGTGGCTCATGCCTGTAATCCCAGCACTTTGGGAGGCTGAGGCAGGTTGGATCTCCTAAGGTCAGGAGTTCCAGACAAGCCTGGCCAACATGGCAAAACCTCGTCTTGACTCAAAAATTAGCCATGCATGCTGGCAGGTGCTTGTAATCCCAGCTACTCAGGAGGCTGAGGCAGGAGGATTGCTTAAACCCAGGAGGCGGAGGTGGCTGTGAGCTGAGATCCTGCCATTGCACTCCAGCCTGGGCAACAAGAGCTAAACTACAACTCAAAAAAAAAAAAAGTAGATGAGGCAAACAAACTCTAGGAACTAACGTTAGACACGTTAGTTTGGATAGGGAGAGCAAGAAGGCACTAAAGTCAGAGGAACTACTTTCTATGGTAAATGTACATACACTAGACATGTAAGTTACTTTGTTGCTATAATTAAATGCTGGATACTGCTAATATTTCTAATAACATATGTCTTAGTCTTATTTATTATTTAGACATGACTAATTATAACTCATAAATCAGAAGATAATTTCCCATCTATTTTTCCTTGTCTTGCCCTATTCTTGTCCTTGCAAAAATTTCTTTGCCAGGACACAATGATTCCAAAACGGTGTGTTTAATGCCACACATAGAAAACACATTATTAAAAAGCCTAAATGATATTTCTGTAATTATTAAAATAACAAAAATGACCCTAGGAGTTAAATTATCCTTTAAATGTGTTCCCAAAGCCTATTATGCATCCATAACATATTTGCACTAGATAATATAACATTTTATATGTTTTTACATGGAATTTTCATTTAAGGATAATTTATTCTGTTCAATACACAACTGTATAAGAGACCTGAAAAGTAAAATGTTTTGTTTTTGTAGACTATAACATATTTAGGATGCCTCTTAAATATGATGTTAATAAAGGCTGCTAAGATAACTTATTGTATATCCTTCAGTTGAAACCTAAGAATGTTATTGATGATACTTTCACTGTCTTTCTGAGGCCATAGAAGTTTTTGGCATAAATAAAAGATAACTATATAGTGAATTTAATATGGCGTTAAGATACAATAAAATATTTAGCATCTTTCTAATGTTCATTTAAAAAAACAAACTTTTATTGTCAAAGTTAGTTTAGCTATTGTTACTCACTCTCTTGTCTCTAGCAATAGGGTGTAGTTTGACTCAACACTCTAAAGCAATTATCATTTGGCTGAAATATGATGACGGTGATTAAAAAAGGAAATAGTGAACCTACTCTATTTCTTGATTAATGAAAGTATTATTTCCAAATATTTTTGCGTGTGATTTTACTTCATGACATTTAGACATAAAATATACAAAACCTAAATAAGTACCATTTTACTTGATTATATTTTATTACTTAATATTAAAATATATGTCAAAAGATATATACAATGTTCAGAATAAAAATTAATACATATAAGGCCAGGTGTGGTGGCTCATGTCTGTAATCCCAGCACTTTGGAAGGTCAACGTGAGTGGATCACTTGAGGCTAGGAGTTCGAGACCAGCCTGGACAACATATTGAAACCCTGTCTCTACTAAAAATACCAAAAAATTAGCCAGGCATGGTGTTGAATCCCTTTGGCCCCAGCTACTAAGGAGTCTAAGGCAGAAGGATTGCTTCAACGTGTGAGGTGGAGATTTGTAGTGAGCCGAGATTGTACCACTGTACTCCAGCCTTGGCAACAGAATGACATTCTGTCTTTAAAAAAAAAAAATACATATAACTAACATGTATTAACAGTTCATTATTCCTCTTCTAGATATATTTAATGCTCTGAATTTTATGGTAATAGTTCTCTTTCTTCCTTTTAGAATTTTATATCATGTAGATATCTCCCAAAATAATGTTCTTCTGCTTTTTTTGTTTTGATCTTTAAAAAACTGCATTCAGAATTCATGCATTCTGTTCATGGGTATATATACTAACAATGGCATTTAGACAGGGTTCAATTTCAAAAGAAGACTCACAGGGCCCAAAATGAAAATGCTTAGAAATGTGTAGTTCTTGTCAGAAAAAGAATTCAAAATAGCAACATCATTAAAGGAAAGATATCCACTAGAGACTGTCTTACAAACAATCTGAGACCAGTCACAACTTCAATCATTCTTCCCCTGGAAACACCACAGATGCTTTTTATTGGGAATCAGGAACCACAGGTTCCAGTAGAATACTTGAGAAACATGGAGAGAAAGTAGAGTCACTTCCAGTTTTGTTTGTATCTTGCTTGTCACATAGAGATATTTTTGCTCTGTGTCCCAACAGCAAAGCCCTTCCATTTTCTCATAGTACATGCAAATCATCAGTTTCAGTGTTATCAACGAAAAATCTTGAAAAGGTGTACAAACTGCCACAATACTCTTGAGACCCATGGGTACAAAGCACTGTTATTAATCAGAATGTTTTATGCCTTGACCAGAGGTCCGTATAATTTTGGTTCTTTTCCTATTTTCGTAAAACAGCTTAAACTAATTTCAGGCCTGGTAGAATGAACCATTATAGCACATTGCATTTTCCCTTTCCTGTAAAAGTGGCACATTCTATTTATCTTTTTTATGATCACAATATTTAAGACAACACCAACATGTTTATTTTAGCAATGAGCTGGTTAGTCTTTATATCTTATCCTTCTATAATCAATTTTAAAATCAGCTTATTAAGTTATACCGCTTCAAAAAGAAAAATAAGCAAAAGACAAAACAATGCTGTTCAGATGTTAAATGAATTGCACTGAAACTGTAGGTTGACTTGGGAAAGTCAACATTTTTACAATCTTGAGTCTTTCTTTCTATCAGCATTTCTTTAGGTCTTCCATAATTTTTTCTTTAAAGTCTAAAAATTTTTTCATGTAAGGCAAGAGATATTTTATTGGTTTATTTAGAGTTACTTCATAGTTCTGTTGGATTAGAATGGCATTTTATATAACATTTAAAATATTGTTATTAAAATATAAGATTTTATTAATGTGTATTTATATTGAAAGCATATTCCAAAAATTTGCTAAAACTCTGTTACTCATTGTAACATTCTACTTTGGGCTTTCTACATAAAACAATTAATAATCCAAGTATAATTTTTTTCTCTTTTAAAAATAATTATTTTAAGTTCTTTTCCCCTGACATAACTATATGACATTAAATAATTGCTACAAGTTTCAGCACAATATCAAAATGAAAATATGAATATAATGATAGTGAATATACATCTTTTATGTATTAAAGAAAATGCCTTAAATACTGCAAAATGTTTTATGCTTTCTCTTTTTCATGTTTAGGTTGGCGCAAAAGTAACTGAGGTTTTTGCCATTAAAAGGTTGCCCTGTTTTTGCCATGATGTGCCAGGCCAGGGTTTTGCTATGCCAGGTTTAAGTCATGGCATAAATGCAATTACCGTTGCACCAACCTGAATAGTTCTATATTTCAGCTAAATATTATAAGTTAAGGATCATTTCTACCTCTAGTTTCTTATAAGTTTTATCATGAATAAATCTTGAAAGTTTTGATCAAATGATTTCTCTGCATTTGTCACCTTAGTGCATAAAATATACTATTTAATTGATTTGCCCCGTAAGCTAACCTTGTTTCTGAAATAACGTAGTTTTTTTTTTAAGTAGCCCTATAAAAATTTAAGTTCCATATAATAATCTGCACATATTTGAAGTGAAGAACTTGATTATCTCTGACATGTATGTGTATCTGAAAAACAATACCACATCAACATGATAAATATATCCATTACCCAAAAGAGACTTTTCCTGGACCCATTTGTAATTCTTTTTCCTTGCCTCTTACCACTCTACTGCATGTCCAAGTAATCAATTTTATACTAGCTCTAGAGATCAGAAAATCAGTGTGTGATATTTAACTATATGTGAAATTAAATAACCTCTTCTAACACAACACTCTAAGACTGGAAACATTATGTACTTGAGATAAGACTGTTGGAACAACAGTGAGACAGCTAGTGGCCTGGGCTCCATTTACAAATACCATCTCTGAATAAGGCCTATAATTATGTTGGGTCTTTGGAGATCAATCTCACTCATAGCCAGTAATAATTATCTTATGGAAGATATTCATATACCAAGTCTCCAGCTTACCCTTACCTTTTTTTAGAAAATATGGTTTTTTCGTTAGGGTTTTTTAGGGGGACAGAACTTATAGGAGATTATATATATATGTCATGTAAGTTAACACTAATACTTAATAAACTCTCCATATATATGTCCATGGAGAGTTTATTAAGTATTAGTGTTAACTTACATGATCACAAGGTCTCACATAGGCTGTCTGCAAGCTGAGGAGCAAGGAAAGCCTGTCCAAGTTCCAACACTAAAGAACTGGGGTCTGATGTTCGAGAGCAGGAAACATCCAGCAGGGGAGAAAGATGTAGGCTGGAAGGCTAGGCCTGTCTCTCCTTTTTCAGGTTTTTTTTTCTTCCTGCTTGATATTTGCCGGCAGCTGATTAGATTGTACCCACCAGATTAATGGTGGATCTGTCTTTCCAGGCCACTGACTCAAATGGTAATCCCTTTTGGAAATACCCACACAGACACACCCAGGATTAATACTTTGTATCCCTCATGCCAATCAAGTTGACACTCAGTATTAACCATCACATATGGCAACAGATCATTCTGGATAGGACCAAGGAAACTTTTAAATATTGATTTGTAATTTGTATACACTTAAGGGACATAAACACAATTTGTAATTAAATTTTGAGTGTATATTTGACAAAACTACTTGTACTAAATAATAAATATGCAAATATATTCATAGGAAAGAACATGAATAAGTATTAAGGATTGTAAAACATGCTACTTACAAATTACTCTCAACTATTTTTATTTATTGAGTATAATTTTCTACATTTAATTTGCATATGAAATACACAAATATTTGTTTTCATTAATGTATGCTTCATGATTCACTAGATTGCCACTCCATTTACCTTACTTTATATCAATATATTTAAATTTAGAGGGAAAAATGGCAAATAAGAAGCAAGACTAACTTGCAACTCCAACTCAGACAAAACAGTATGTGAAGTTTCGTCTCATGAATTTTTGCTCCAAACCCTACCACAGGAATATATCCAGAAAACTGAAAGAATTCACAGACCTTTTGAATAAAAAAGAAGCTTGCTGCTGCAAACTCTGATACAGAGCCAAAAAACTGAGTGCACAAAGCGTGAGAGGTGGAAAGTCTACCTCTGAACACACATCCTCACCAGGAAGCCTGAAAATTCAGATCACACGAAAGAAGGATTTAACCTAACCTAGAGCTGAAATGAATTTACAGAGCTGAAAAAAATATAAAAGTAGAAAAAGCAGTGGAAAGAGCCCTGTAGGCATTCCCGGTCCCCAGGGAAGCCATTTCTGACTTTATCTTACAGGAGATTTTTGGAGAACTGCCAGTACAATTGGAGTAAGACCACAGGGAAAAGGAAACTTCCAACTGAACTTTATAATAATTTTGACCAAGCATGAATTTTCCAAGGTAGATTCTGGGGGCAAGGGGGCAAACTGGAAGTACAGACAGAAGCAGAGAAGTCACAGCAGAAAGGGTGTGAAGTCTGAAAACCCACCTTCCTTTCTCAGTCGGGAGGCTTTAGCCTGGGAGAAGTTCCCAGCCCTGGTCACCAGCTGCTGAATATAAACTCTGCTGTTGAGGGAGCACAGTGGAAATGCGAGTGGCCTTTTCAGCTGTGTGGGAGCTTAGTGAGGCCTGTCTCTGCCAGCTTTTCTTCACTTCCTTGGTGACCTGTAGGAAAATAGAAGATGAATCCATATTACCCTGGGAAATAACTCCACTGGCCTGAAAAACCCACCTCTATCCCTCACAGTGGCTGGATAAGCCCCACCCAAGGAGAGTCTGAGCCCAGACACACCTAAACCTGCTCCCAACTGATGGTCTTTCTCTACCTGCCCTGGTAGCTAAAGACAAAAGACATAATCTCTTGGGAGCTCTAGGGCCCTTTCCAACACCTGATTCTCCCTATACTACCACAGCTGATGCACTCTTGAAAGTGCCACTTTTTGGCTAGAGGCCAGCCAACACAAACCATTACAGTGACTCATAATAGAACAACCTGCCCCAATAAAGGAGAAAACAACAGCTAACTCCACCACCTGTAACACTCTGGCTGACAAGAGGTCCTCAGTCTGCCCCATGAACACTTTACTGCCAAAACAACAACCAGCATTCGAGAAAACCAGCGCACTAAACAAAACTAGAACCAAAGTTCCATACAGAGTTCACCTCACTCCTCTGCAACCTCCACCAGAGCAGGTGCTTGTATCCATGGCTGAGGGACCTGAAGAGGGATCACATCTCAGGACTCCTTGCAGACACTCCCCACTACCAGCCCTAAGCCCAGTAACTCTGTGGGGTGGCTGGACTCAGAAGGGAAATAACAGTTACTGCACTCTGACTCTCAAAAGCTCCAGCTCAAGGGGAAAGAGGAGAGCATTACATCAAGTTACCTCCCTGAGGGACTAAAGTATCTGAACAGCAGCCCTTGAGCCCCAGATCTTTCCTCTGATATACTCTACCCAAATGAAAAGGAATCAGAAAAACAGTCATGGTAATATGACAAAACAGAGTTCTTTAACAGCTCCAAAATATCACACTAGCTTACCAGTAATGAATCCAAACCAACAAGAAATACCTGAATTACTAAAAAAGAATTCAGAAGGTTGATTATTAAGCTACTCAAGGATGCATGAGAAAAAGGTGAACAACAACTGCAAGATATTTTTTTTAAATATTACAGGACATGGATGGAAAAATCTTCAGAGAAATAGCATATCTTAAAAAAAAACTAATCACGACTTCTGGAAATGAAGGACACACATAGAAAAAATGCAAAACACGCTGGAAAGTCTCAGCAATAAAATCAAACAAGTAGAGGAAAGAATCTCAGAGTTCAAAGACAAGGCTTTTGAATTAACCAAATCCAACAAAGACAAATCAAAACAAAACAGAATAATTTTTAAAAATAAGGAAAACTTCCAAGAAGTTAAGGATTATATTAAGTCATCAAACTTAAGAATAATTGGTGTTCCCAGGGAAGAAAAGAAATCTAAAAGTTTGGAAAATACATTGAGGGAATAATTGAGGAAATCTTTCCTGGACTTGCTAGAGATCTCAGCATCCAAATATAAGAAGGTTCAAGAACATTCAAGAAATTCATCGCAAAATGATAAACACCAAGGTACATAGACATCAGGTTATCTAAAGTTAAGAAGAATAAAAGAATCTTAAGAGCTGTGAGGCAAAAGCAGCACGATACCTATAAACAAAAATTTATCAGAGTATGATGGTTTCTAGGTTCATCCGTGTACCTATGCAACAATCTTACATGTTCTTCACATGTCCCCCAAAACCTAAAAAGCAATAAAGTAAATAAATGGGAAAAAAAATCTATCAGAGTAACAACAAATTTCTCAACAGAAACACTACAAGCTAGAAGGAATTGGGGTTCAATCTTTAGCCTCCTTAAACAAAACAATTATCAGCCAATAATTTTTATCCAGTGAAACTAGGCTTCATAAAAGAGAAAAGAGTCTTTTTCATACAAACAAATGCTGAGGGAATTTACCACTACCAAGCCAGCTCTACAAGAACTGCTCAAAGAGCTTTAAATCCTATAACAAAACATTGAAGTGCATCAAAAGGGAAACTTCTTAGAGCATAAATCTCACAAAACCTATAAAACAATAGCACAGTGGAAATGAAAAAACAAAACAAGGTATTCAGGCAACAACTAGCATGATGAATAGAGTAGTAACTTACATCTCAATACTAATGCTGAATGTAAATGGCCTAAATCCTCCATTTAACAGATAGAGAATGGCAGAATGGATACGAATTAATCAATCAAGTATCTGCTGTCTTCAAGAAACCTGCATAACACATAAGGACTCAAATAAACTTAAGGTAAAAGGGTAGCAAAAGATATTTCAGAGAAATGGACACAAAAAGCATGCAAGAATAGCTATTCTTATATCAGACAAAATATTTTCAAGCAACAACAGTTAAAAAACTCAAAGAGGGACCTTATGTAACTATAAAAGGACTATCCAACAGAAAAATATCACAATTCAAAATATATATGCATCTAATACTTGACATCCCAAATGTATAAAACAATTAGTACTAGACCTAAGAAATTAGATGGCAAAACAATAGTAGTGGGGGACTTCAATACTCCAATGAAAGCATTAGACAGGTCATCAAGACAGAGAGTCAATAAAAAATGGACTTAAACTATAGCCCAGACAAATGAACTTAGATATTTAAAGAACATTATACCCAATACCTGTAGAATATACATTTTATCAGCACATAGAACATTCTCCAAGATAAACAATATGATAGGCCACAAAACAAGTCTCAATAAATATTAAGAAATTGAAATTACATCAAATACTCTCAGATAGCAGTGGAAAAAATTGGAAATAAACTCCTAAAGGAACCCTTAAAACTGCTGAAATGCATAAGAATTAAATAACCTGCTCCTGAATGATCATTGGGTTAACAATGAAGTCAAGATGAAAATTAGAAAATTCTTGGAACTGAATAATAATAGTGACACAACCTCAAAACCTCTGGGATAAAGCAAAAGTGGTGCTAAGAGGAAAGTTCATAGCCTTAAATGCTTACATCAAAAAGTCTGAAAGAGCACAAATAGATAATCTATGGTCATATCTCAAGGAATTAGAGAAAGAGGAACAAACCAAACCCAAACCCAGCAGAAGAAAAGTGTAAAATTACAAAGATCAGAGCAGAACTAAATAAAATTGAAAGAAACAAATAAAACATCCAAAATGTGAACCCAAAACCTGGTTCTTTGAAAAGAGAAACAAAATTGATAGCAAAATTAACCAAGAAAAGAAGAGAGAAGATCCAAATAAGCTCAATTAGAAATAAAACAGGAAGCATTACAGCTGATATCACAGAAATAAAGAAGATCATTCAAGGCTATTATGAACACCTTTATTCACCCAAACTAGAAAATCTAGAGGAGATTGATTAATTTTGGAAATAGACAACCCTCCTAGATTAAATCACAAGGAGACAGAAACTCTGAACAGACCAATAACAAGCATCAAGACAAAAATGATAATAAATTATCAACAACAAAAAAGTTCAGGACTAGATGGATTCACACCTGGATTCTATCAGACATTTGAAGAAGAATTGGTACCAATCTTGTTGACATTATTCCAAAAGATAGGGAGAGGGAATCCTTCCTAAATTATTTTATGAAGCCAGTATCACCCTAATATGAAAACCAGGAAAGGACATTAAAAACAAAACAAAACAAAAACTACAGACTAATATCCCTAATGAATATAGATGCAAAAAATTCTCAACAAAATACTAGCTAACTGATTCCAACAGCATATCAAAAACAAAACAAAACAAAAAATCCACCATGATCAAGTTGATTTTACACCAGAGATGTAGGGATGTTTTAACCTATGCAAGTCAATAAATGAAATATACAACATAAACAAAATTAACAAAAATCATATGGATATGCAGAAAAAGCATTGGCAATATTTAGAAAATCAAAATATAATAGATGTTGGCATGGATGTGGTGAAAAGAGAACATTTTTGCACTGCTGGTGGGAATGTAAACTAGTACAACCACTATGGAAGACAGTGTGGGGATTTCTTAAAGTAATAAAAGTAGATCTATCATGTGATCCAGCAATCCCACTACTGAGTATCTACCCAGAGGAAAAGAAGTTATATGTAAAAGATACGTGCACACACATTTATAGCAGCACAATTTGCAATGGCAAAAATATGGAACCAGCCCAAATGCCTATCAATGATTAGATAAAGAAATGTGATATATATATCTATATCTATCTATCTATCTATATCTCAACAGTGTATGTTTATATATATATATAAACATAAGTGTATGTTTATGTATATATATATATACATATACATAAACATATGTATATATATGTATATATATACATAAACATATGTATATATATATGTATATATATATACACATATACATAAACATACACTTTAGAATACTACTTAGCCATAAAAAGGAATGAATTTATGGCATTTGCAACATGCTGGTTGGGATTGGAGACTATTATTCTAAGTGAAGTAACTCAGGTATGAAAAAACAATGTATACTCTCATTTATAAATGAGAGCTAAGTTATGAGGATTCAAAAGCATTAAAGTGATGTCATGGACTTTGGGGACCTGGAGGAAAAAGTGGGAAGGGGGCAAGGGATAAAAGACCACACATTGAATACAATGTATACTGCCTGGGTGATGGGTGCACCAAAATTTTATAAATCACCATTAACAAACTTCTGTATGCAACCAAACACAAGTTGTTTCCCAAAAGCTATTGAAATAAAAAGTAATAAAAAAAAACAGTGGGTTGAGTTAGAAGGAAAAAAAATTAAATGCCAAAAATATAAGTACAACTTGCATTGAAACATGGTGAAAGTAAAGTATACTTTATCTTTGATAGCTTTGAAAACTAGTAAAATAAGATTTAAGCTTTTAATGATATTCTAAAATAACATAAACAGAAAAAAATACAAGTAAATGCAGAGGAAACGACAAATAAAAATTCAACTTCAGGAACTGAGAAAACAATGGCAATTGATTACATTTACAAAATAGAGGAAACTGAAACATGAAACTCCAATTGGAGTACTTATAATTTTGGTACTACCAAAATATCTAAAATATAATATCAAAAATTTAAGTACCCAAATCTGTCTGAAAAAGAAAATAGAGATTATGTTTTAGGTCAAATTAATGGCCATAAATTATATATCATAAATGCTTATGTCAAAATATTCCATTCTGCCCCATAAATATATGCAATTATTATTTGTTAGTTAAAAAGTTTGAGAAACCTTCCCCCAAGTTATATGGTTTAGCTATGTCCGCACCCAAATCTCATATTGAGTTGAGTTCCCATAATCCCCACATGTTGTGGGAGGGACTCAGTTGGAGGTAACTGAATACTGAGGGTGATGGCTTTATAAGAAGCTTTTTCTCTTTTGCTTGGCTCTCATTCTCTCTCTTGTTGCCCTGTGAAAATGTGCCTTCTGCCATGATTGTAAGTTTTCTGAGGCCTCCTAGCTATGCAGAGCTGTGAGTCAATTAAACATTTTTTCTTTATAATTTACCCAATCTCACAAATTTCTTCATAGCAGCATGAGAATGAACTAATAGAGTAAATTGGTACTAGGTAGTAGGGCTCTGCTGTAAAGATCACCAAAAATGTGGAAGCAACTTTGGAACTGAGTAACAGGCAGAGGTTAGGACAGTTTAAAGGGCTCAGAGAAGGACAGAAAGATGTGGGAAAACTTGGAACGTCCTAGAGACATGTTGAATGGTTTTGATGAAAATGCTGATAGTCATATGGACAATGAAGTTCAGGCTAAGGTGGTCTCAGGTGGTCTCAGATGGAAGATGAGAAACTTGTTGGAAACTGGAATAAAGGTGACTCTTGCTCTATTTTAGCAAACAGACTGGTGGCATTTTGTTCTTGCCCTAGCAATCTTTGGAACTTTAAACTTGAGAGAGATTATTTAGGGTATCTTGTGGAAGAAATTTGCAAGCAGCAAAGTGTTCCAGATGTGGCTTGGGTGGTGATAAAAGCATTCAGTTTTATGTCTTCACAAAGATGGGGTTTAGAATTGAAATTTATGTTTAAAAGGGAAGTGGAACATAACAGTTCAGAAAATTTGCAGCCTGAAGATGTGATAGAAAAGAAAAACTCATTTTCTGAGAATAAACTTCAGCCTATTGTAAAAATTTGCATGAGTAACGAGGAGCAGGATGTTCATCACCAAGACAATGGGAAAAATTCTCCAGGAGAGGGCAGAGGTTTCCCCTGCGGCCCCTCTCATCAAAGGCCAGGAAACCTAGGAGGAAAAAATGATTTTGTGGGCTGGGTTCAGGACTTACTGCTTTGTGCAGTCTCAGTAATGGTGCCCTACATCCAAGTTCTGGCTACCAGGGGCCAACATAGAACTCAAGCCATTGCTTCATCAGATGCAAGCCCCAAGTTTTCCAGGTGTTTTTTGCAGGCTTGGAGCCTTCATGGATAAACTCTCCTAGGACAGTGTGAAAGGGAAATATTGGGTCAGAACCCGTACAAAGAGTCCCCACTGGAGTACTGCCTGGTGGAGCTGTGACAAAAGGGCCACTATGCTCCAGATTCCAGAATGGTAAATCTACCAACAGCTTGCACCATGTATCTGGAAAAGTCATAGACACTCAATACCAACCCATGAAAGCAGCCTGGAGGGATACTGTACCCAGCAAAATCACAGGGGCAGAGCTGCCTAAGTTCTGCAGAGCCCATCTCTTGTATCAGTCAGACCTGGAGTCAAAGGAGAGTATTTTGAAGCTTTAAGATTTGACTGCCCCACTGGATTTTGGACTTGCACGGGGCATGTAGCCCTTTTGTTTTGCCCAACTTCTCCCACTTGGAATGAGTATTACCCAATACCTATTCCCACATTGTATCTAGGAAGTAACTTAGTTGTGTTCAACTTTAGAGGCTCATAGACAGATGAGACTTGTTTGTCTCATATGAGATTTTGGACTTGGACTTTGGTTAATTCTAGAATGAGCTAAGAGTTTGGAGGACTGTTGGAAAGGCATGGCTGTGTTTTGATATGTGAGGACATGAGATTTGGGAGCAGCCAGGGGTGGAATGATATGGTTTGGCTATATCTGCACCCAAATCTCATCTTGAATTGTAGTTCCCATAATCCCTACTTGTTGTGGGAAAGACATGGTAGAAGGTAATTGAATTGTGGTGGTGATGGATCTATAAGGCACTTTTCCCCTTTTGCTTGGCTCTCATTGAATTTCTCCTGCCACCCTGTGAAAAGGTGCCTTCCACCATGATTGTAAGTTTCCTTAGGCCTCCCAGCCATGTGGAACTGTGAGTCAGTTAAACCTCTTTTCTTTGTAAATTACCCTGCCTGAGATATTTATTCATAACAGCATGATAATACACGAATACACCCAGATTTTGCTTTCCATCTTACCTAAGAAGTAGGTACAATTCTTAGTTCTAATTCAGTAGAAGACTTAGATTTACTCTCAGGAATTATTATCAGAGATAGTAAGTATACAACTCTGGAAGAAAACAACAAAACAAAACTAAACATCTCAAGTATTAAGAACCATCTACCCACTCTCTAATACATGACAGTCTTTTCCATTCCTTGGGGATTGTTCCTTCCTGAGATCAAAGATCATATAATAGAGGAAATCTTAAAACTTTCCAAACAAGAGTAGAAAACTTTATGTATAGTTTCAAAAATCAATAGTATTTTAGTCTTTTCAAAAGCAATACTAGAAACTTGACAATATTGGATAAAGTTTGAAGGAGATGATTTCACAGTTGTAAGTCTATTCACACAAAACATATTTATGATATGAGAAAGTAGAGTAAAAATATGATCACTCATAATGGCGTCAAAATAATAAATCTAGGTGTCCTTTCTCTGCAACCAATTAAAATAAACGTTCAACAAAAATGTGGGAAGATAGAAAGAAAAAGCCATAAAATAAAGGACAAACAGAAATTGATAAAAAAAAATTGTATATAATTCCAAAAGAATAGCTAAAAGATAAGCAAAGATATTGCTCTGCACCTGCCTTAGAATTCTGAAAGCAGAGATTGGACTAGAATACAAATATCAAGGAAGCAAGGTCATATAATTCAAATAAAAATGATATATTAACTGAAGCATTTTGCAAAGTATTTTGACTGTACTACAAGATTTATACTGGGGAGACTTTGGCAATATATTTTTATATATATATTGGCAATATATTTTATATATATATTTTTATATATACACTTGCTTTGATATCAAAGCAAATGGAAGAGTGAGAAATACAGAAGTGGAGGTAAGAACAGTAGAATAATACTAGAATGATACAAAATACTTGAATATCAAAAAGAAAGTCCTGGTACTACATGTTTCATATTTGAGTACTATTATACAGATTTAATAATATAAACATATCATACCTTTATAATAAAATATTATGAATTATTATCGGTAAATATAAGAAGTGGAGAAGTGTGTAGGGGATTGCATATGGGCAACTTGAATGTTTAGGAGTGAAGGGAAAGATGAAATAGAGACTGAATCCTTGCCTGTCTTTGTGGAATTCCAATATATAATGGCTAAAATTTGTAAATAAAAGAAAACTGGTATTTATATGTTACTAAAAAACATGAAGGTATATAAAAGGATACATTACTGGAGAAATTGAAAATGATTGTCTATGGAAGACTAAGCATTGGCAGTTGGCAAAGTGGATGAAACTATTATTTTGCTTTAGATTCTTTTAGAACAACTTTACTTCAGAGGAAATACAACAGCATATGCAATAGTACACATACTCTTAAAATAAATTTTCTCCCCTTTCTGCCTGATTGTAAAATGATTTTTCCAAAGGAAACCCAATTTTATTTTTCCCATTTACTATAGAAATTACATATATTTATGTATTTATATATAAGAATAATTGTACACAGTATTCTGTCCTCATTTATCTTTCATTATAATATTTTAAGATCCTGTTACTTCATTGTGTTTGTGCTTTTTTTTAAATATTGCATATTATTCTGTGGTCTTTCATTGTGTGTCACTTTTCACTAACATTAAGCACACTTTTAAAAACATCTCTTGAACTAAATTGTGTCTCAAAATTGATAATGTCTTTCTGACATAATTGGCAGTTTTATGTTTTATTTTCATTTGTAAGTATATAAAATCCTAATGTAATTAACAATTGTGATTTACATTAAAAAATTAAATAAAATATGTTAAATCAGTCTCATTGATAGACATGTAGGTAATTTTCTGTACTTCAAAGTTAAAAATGATATTGCAAAGTTGTGATAGATATATGAAAACTTTTTGGCACAGTAGAAAACTGTCAAAATACAGAATGAAATTTCTAGGTCAATGTAAATGCATTTTAAATTTTGATAAAATCAGAGAATTGACTTGTAAGGAGGATATAATAATTTTCGTATTCTTTTTGAAGTATTGATATTTTTAGGACTAAAAAACACTTTTTAAATTTTAGTCATTATTATTGTTGCCATGCAGATTTGTTGAAATGATAACAACTTGTTGCTGTTTTGCTCATTTTTTTTAATTACAAGAAAGTGAGACATATTTAAATGATTAACATCCCTTATAATTTTATTTAATGTGAAGTAATTCTTCATATAATGTTCACATTTTCCGTTGAGTCATTGGTCTCAAAATATTTACAGAAGTTCTTCAAATATTAAGTAACATAATAATTTCAAACGTAATTCACCACATAAACAGAACCAAAGACAAAAACCACATGATTATCTCAATTGATGCAGAGAAGGCGTTTGACAAAATTCAACAGCCCTTTATGCTAAAAACACTCAATAAGCTAGGTATCAATGGAACGTATCTCAAAATAATAAAAGCTATTTATGACAAACCAACAGCCAATATCATACTGAATGGGCAAAAACTGGAAGCATTCCCCTTGAAATGTGGCACCAGACAAGGATGCCCGCTCTCACCACTGCTATTCAATATAGTATTAGAAGTTCTAGCCAGAGCAATCAGGCAAGAAAAAGAAATAAAGGGCGTTCAAATAGGAAAGGAGGAAGTCAAATTGTCTCTATTTGCAGACGACATGATTGTATATCTAGAAGACCCCATCGTCTCAGCCCCAAACCTCCTGAAACTGATAAGCAAGTTCAGCAAAGTCTCAGGATACAAAATCAATGTGCAAAAATCACATGCATTCCTATACACCAATAACAGACTTAAAGAGAGCCAAATCAAGAACAAACTTCCATTCACAATTGCCACAAAGAGAATAAAATACCTAGGAATACAACTAACAAGGAACTTAAAGGACCTCTTCAAGGAGAACTACAAGCCACTGCTCAACGAAATAAGAGAGGACACAAACAGATGAAAAACATTCCATGCTCATGGTTAGGAAGAATCAATATCGTGAAAATGGCCATACTGCCCAAAGTAATTTACAGATTCAATGCTATCCCCATCAAGCTACCAACGACCTTCTTCACAGAACTGGAAAAAACCACCTTAAACTTCATATGGAGCCAAAAGAGAGCCCGCATAGCCAAGTCAATTCTAAGCAAAAAGAACAAAGCGGGAGGCATCACACTACTGGACTTCAAACTCTACTACAAGGCTACAGTAACAAAGCAGCATGGTTCTGATACCAAAACAGAAATATAGACCAATGGAACAGAACAGAGGTCTCGGAGGCAACACAACATATCTACAACCATCTGATCTTTGACAAACCAGTCAAAAACAAGCAATGGGGAAAGGATTCCCTGTTCAGTAAATGGTGTTGGGAAAGCTGGCTAGCCATGTGCAGAAAGCAGAAACTGGACCCCTTCCTGACACCTTACACTAAAATTAACTCCAGATGGATTAAAGACTTAAACATAAGACCTAACACCATAAAAACCCTAGAAGAAAATCTAGGCAAAACCATTCAGGACGTAGGTGTAGGCAAGGACTTCATGACCAAAACGCCAAACGCATTGACAACAAAAGCCAAAATAGACAAATGGGACCTAATCAAACTCCACAGCTTCTGCACAGCAAAAGAAACAATCATTAGAGTGAATCGGCAACCAACAGATTGGGAAAAAATTTTTGCAGTTTACCCATCTGACAAAGGGCTGATATCCAAAATTTACAAAGAACTAAAGCAGATTTACAAGAAAAAAACTAACAAGCCCATTCAAAAGTGGGCAAAGGATATGAACAGACACTTCTCAAAAGAAGACATACGTGAGGCCAACAAACATATGAAAAAATGCTCATCATCACTGGTCATCAGAGAAATGCAAATCAAAACTACATTGAGATACCATCTCACGCCAGTTAGAATGGCGAACATTAAAAAATCTGGAGACAGCAGATGCTGGAGAGGATGTGGAGAAACAGGAACACTTTTGCACTGTTGGTGGGAGTGTAAATTAGTTCAACCATTGTGGAAGACAGTGTGGTGATTCCTCAAGGACATAGAAATAGAAATTCCATTTGACCCAGCAATCCCATTACTGGGTATATATCCAAAGGATTACAAATCGTTCTACTATAAGGACACGTGTACATGAATGTTCATTGCAGCACTGTTTACAATAGCAAAGACCTGGAACCAACCCAAATGCCCATCGACGATAGACTGGATAGGGAAAATGTGGCACATATACACTATGGAATATTATGCAGCCATCAAAAACGATGAGTTTGGGTCCTTTGTAGGGACATGGATGAACCTGGAAACCATCATTCTCAGCAAACTGACAGAAGAGCAGAAGATCAAACACCGCATGTTCTCACTCATAGGCGGGTGTTGAACAATGAGAACACATGGACACAGGGAGGGGAGCACTACACACTGGGGTCAGTTGGGGGGAAATAGGGGAGGGAGGGTGGGGGGTGGGAAGCTGGGGAGAGATAGCAAGGGGAGAAATGCCAGATGTAGGTGATGAGGAGGAAGGCAGTAAATCACACTGCCACGTGTGTTCCTATGCAACAATTTTGCATGTTCTTCACATGTACCCCAAAACCTAAAATGCAATAAAATAAATGGGATAAAAAAAAACATAATAATTTCATCATATACTTTGTAAATATGATTTAACAAATATTTAGGATTTCTAATAATGTAAATACACATTTAATATATTCTATTTCAGGATAATAATCCATCATAAAATTATAATCATGTTACTTGTGTTTTATTTAATTGGACCAAATGCATGTTTTATTTTGAGAGTTACATTATTTCATTCAAGGATTTATTAAGAGAGAGAAAGAGTGAAAATTATGGGCATTAAAATATTAGATAATCACTATTTTCCATATTTGAATCCTTTGTCAAAACTATATATGCCTTTTAATAGGTAAAGTAAAACCATATATACCTTTCAAAAAGTCAGAAAGTAAACCATTTTAAATGTTTTGCAAATTATTTACATTCCGAGCTTTGCCACATAAATATATATACATTCAGATAACTCTACACTTACTTCCTTTTACCCATGGGTAAAACATACTTCTAGTTATTGAGAATAATATAAATTTGTAATCAGACTGGAAATACACTGGCAAATATTGAAATTGTTCAAATTTGCATCTGAGTGATCAGTGTAACCTCACATAGACAGTGAACATAACTTTATTATATTGTAAACTTTTTTCCTTGGAGATAATATCTCTGTGCCACACAAATATAAAAATAGGAAATTAAACTAGATAAGAGAGTAGCAATGACAGGCAAAGACAGTGTAAAAGAGATACGCTATATCTACATCTACCGGCATCAGCTGGAGCTCTGTTGCAGCAGGAGAACTAGCATTCTCAAACCGCCTCTGCCATCACGGCGATGGTATTCAGGAACTGTCAAAATGAAGCCTTAACTGATCCTCATTTCCAGGATGATATATAGCAGCAGACAGTACCTCCATGAAAGCTTTGTTTACTTACAACTTTAATAACCTAGGTTATAGAGATGGGAACATTCTATAAACTGCCTTTAAAAGACATTTCATTAACCTTTAGGATAACCTCATTTCAATGTTTAGCATATGCATTCTAATTTGACACCATGTGACAAAATGTTCGTAACCTAGATTTGTTTCTTTATCAGTTGTCAAAAGAAAATTCATTTTGACATTAGAGCCATTTATGTTTCACCTCTGTGATAATATATTTTATTCTACAACTTATTGAACACAGAATGTAAATAAAGCAACAATGTCCTCACTACTGTTAATATTTAAAAATAGACTAATAAAGCAGATACTTTCTAAGTTTCAAAGTACAATTTGGAATCAAAAATGTTACTAACAATGTTACTTGCTATGTATATTGGAGGGTCCATACTTTTTCTCTATCTAGCATGTTAGCACATTATAGATTTTAATCAAGTATACTTTTCCTAATTACTTCTCCTATTAGATTTTGATGGCATTGAAATACTTTCATGGCTGGATAAGTCAGGAAACGTAATGTTAAGATTTTCCTGTGTAGGCAAGACCTTCAGCAGCTAGAAATTTTAAATTGTACACTGCACAGAGGACATACTGAATATGAGCAAAGGTTTTGAATTGTTTTCTACTCACACAGATCTATACACCTGTATCCTTCTCAAACTTCTTTGTTTCTGATATTCCAATCTTTCTCCTACCAATCTCTGACAAAACCACCTACCTTGTTGCCAATGCTCAGTAGCCTATGTATATATATAGAGATATATATATATTCACATATTATATATATATATATATGTTCACAGGTTACATATGTATTCACATTATATATGTGTATATATATATATATATACACACCCTATATATTCACATATTTCACATATATGCATACACACACACACACACATATAAAATATATTCACATATTCCTTAATTCTGGACATTCTTTCTGTACAAATGAAATAACTGGGAGCACTGCTCAAAGCACTTCTCACTAGGAGGATTAACCCCCACTGCTGATTTTTAGAGACACCTTTAGGTGAGGTTATGGTGAAGCAGTTCATTTTCCACTTGCACCTACACACTGAGCTGACAATGAATGAGCCAAGCTTGCTACTTTTCTGCTTTGTCAATTGGTTGTAAATGATCTCTCCATACGGCCACAGCTTTGAGCTGAGAGACAGTTGCTGTTAGAATTTTTGGTGGGTGACATGGCACTCTGCATATCCTAAACATGAATTTTAGTTTTGTCGTTAGATTTGGTACATGCTTGATGCTAAAGGCAACACTTCTTTCTTTCGATGGATTGCTGCTGAAGACATCAGATCTTTCGATTTTGTAAGTCTGACAGAATCCAGCTCCTGAGGAGGTGCTCTAGTATTATGGTCACTTGATGTATTGTGCTCAGAGACCAATGACATGTCAGGAACTTTTTAAAAAATGGTATCATTCGCTGTTGCTGGTGGCATGTCTTTGATCTAATGCCCTCATGACCTATTTAATGATTTTCCTCTTAGGACTTGTCGTAAATGCCCCAAGACATCTTATACCATCATAGATTCATATAGCATCATGGGGTTTGGCTAATAGATTGCCTCCAGCACTAGGCCTGTTTACACCACAGCCTGGACTCCCCAAAGAGTATTTTTCTCCTACAGATCACGTTCAAATCAAATAGCCTTCTTCCACCTTCATAAATTGATGGACGCAGGCTTGTCAAAGTGAAGTATGCTAAGCCTCAAACTCAAAGAAGTCTTCTATGTGTTGTGCATCTTTTGTAATGACAGGAAGTAAAAGCATTATAACTTATTCTTTACTTTGGAAGGCATATTTGATTTTACTACTGGCAAAGGAATTTTCCACTGATGAGGCAGGTCTATAACATACCTTTCCCTTTGTCTCCTACAGTCTGTATCCTCTGTAGATCATCTGCCTTATAAAAGTCTCTATGTTTTCACACTCTTTGGATATCCACTTTGAGACTATAACATCATTAATATAATGGAATATCATGATAGTATGTAGCAAGTCAAGATTTTCCAGGGTTTTTGAATTATATTATGATGGAGTTAGGGGTAGGGTATAGCCAATTTAGTCCTTAATGTATGTCTGACTTTCTCACATAAACACAGACTGCCCCGCTTGCTTGATAGGGATGGAAAATGCATTTGCCAAGCACAACATACTAGAGGCTGTGTCAGTCCACTTGAGTAAAGCTACTATACCTGGCAACACAGCTGCAAGTGGGGCTACAACTCTTTGAATGTGTGGAATCTCACTGTTCCCCTTCTGAATCTGTTAGGTTTATGTGGTACCAAAGTAATACCCTAAGTGGAGATATGAAGGGAATCACCACCCTCGCATTAGGTAATTTATGGAGGCAGTAATCATCATCTTTCTCCAAAAATAAAATTATTTTTCATGTTTGTAACAACAGAAGTCCATTTCAGTAATTTCATTAGATCTTTTCTACTCACCCAAAATACCAAAGAACCAGGGCAGTGATTCTGCCAGTCCCAAGTATACCTATTCCAATTATAAATTTAGGCACTGAAAAAATTATCAAGTGTGCCCATGTATCTGGTGAATTCATCATGCACAAAGACTCAGAATATATTGCACTTAGTGCTTTCACCTCTGCTATGGTTTGGATATCTGTCCCATCTAAAACTCATGCTGAAATTTAATCCCTGGTGTAACAGTGTTGAGAAGCCAAATTTTTTTTTTCTTTTAAATTACCCCATTTCAGGTGTTCTGTTATAAGCAACAGAAAACAGAGTAAGACATAAAATTGGTATGGAGAGTAGGGTGTTGCTGATAATAAGTATATGAAAATGTGGAAGCAGCTTTGAAACTGGGAAATAGAGGCAAAAAGAATTTGGAGGAGCAAACTAGATTCTATTAAGGGCATGGAAGACAAGAAAACAAGAGAAAGTTGGGAACTTCTTAGAGATGTGTTAATTGGCCGTGACCAGAATGCTGACAGAAATGTAGACAGGAAAGGCCATTCTGACAAAGTTTCAAATGGAAATGAGAAACAACATATTTGAAACTGGAGTAAAGGCTATTCCTGTCATAAATTGTCAAATAACGCAGCTGAACTGTGTTCATGCCTGAGGGCATTGTGGAAGATAACTTAAGAGTGATGGTCTAGGGAACTGTACAAAAGAAATGTGATTCTGGAGCAAATAAATAATTTAAAGACATCATTTATAATTCAAAGGAAAGCATAGTGGTATGACTTGGACAACTCTTAACTTGGCCAGATTAAGAGCAAAAAATGTCTGTTCAGGTGAGGAAACCAAAGGTGTGGTCCAGCACCTGTTTTCTAGAGAAATTATTGGCAGTTCTAGAAGGGAAATAAGTGCTATTCCTGAAGACAATGGTAGAAAGACCCAGAAGGTATTTTAGAAATCTTAGAAGCTACCCCTTCCAGTGCAGGCCAGAGGTCTAGCAGGGCACAATGGTTTCAGGCCTAGGACTGCCTCAGGATTCTGATCCTTATACTCTAGCACAATGCTCCCCTCCCTGTGTCCATGTGTTCTCATTGTTCAACACCCGCCTATGAGTGAGAACATGTGGTGTTTGATTTTCTGCTCCTGTGTCAGTTTGCTGAGAATGATGGCTTCCAGGTCCATCCATGTCCCTCCAAAGGACACAAACTCATCGTTTTTGATGGCTACATAATATTCCATAGTGTATATGTGCCACATTTTCCCTGTCCAGTCTATCATCAATGGGCATTTGGGTTGGCTCCAGGTCTTTGCTATTGTAAACAGTGCTGCAATGAACATTCGTGTGCACGTGTCCTTATAGTAGAACGATTTGTAATCCTTTGGATATATACCCAGTAATGGGATTGCTGGGTCAAATGGAATTTCTATTTCTAGGTCCTTGAGGAATCGCCACATTGTCTTCCACAATGGTTGAACTAATTTACACTCCCACCAACAGTGTAAAAGTGTTCCTATTTCTCCACATTCTCTCCAGCATCTGTTGTCTCCAAATTTTTTAATGATCGCCATTCTAACTGGCATGAGATGGTATCTCAATGTAGCTTTGATATGCATTTCTCTAATGACCAGTGATGATGAGCATTTTTTCATATGCTTGTCGGCCTCATGTATGTCTTCTTTTGTAAAGTGTCTGTTCATATCCTTTGCCCACTTTTGAATGGGCTTGTTTGTTTTTTTTCTTGTAAATCTGTTTCAGTTCTTTGTAAATTCTGGGTATCAGCCCTTCGTCAGATGGGTAAACTGCAAAAATGTTTTCCCATTCTGTTGGTTGCCAATTCATTCTGATGACTGTTTCTTTTGCTGTGCAGAAGCTGTGGAGTTTGATTAGGTCCCATTTGTCTATTTTGGCTTTTGTTGCCAATGCTTTTGGTGTTTTGGTCATGCAGTCCTTGCCTATGCCTATGTCCTGAATGGTTTTGCCTAGATTTTCTTCTAGGGTTTTTATGGTCTAACTGCCAGTTTTTTATCTCTATTCAGTAAGATAATTAGATTCATCTGGTTTCATTGGATTAAATACCCCCACCTGGTCGCTATTAATTCTTTGAATCTTATCTTGACTATTACTATTATGGTAGCCAGTTCTAATGCAGCATTTCTTCTCACATCCCTTGCTTACAAAAGAGAGCCACCACTGAGCTCGTTAATAATACTGGCTATTCTCTGGGATAGCAGGTGGGGCCGGGGGTGGGGGCGGAGATTAGGGAAGGATAACATTGGGAGAAATACCTAATGTAAGTGACAGGGAATGGAGGCAGCAAACCACCATGGCATGTGTATACATATGTAACAATCCTGCAAGATCTGCCCATGTACCCCAGAACTTAAAGTATAATAATAAAAAATAATAATAATACTGGCTATTCTTTCAGCAGTGTATTCCTGTGTCTTCACCTGTCTGTTCTATGTAAGATCCAGATGAGTCAAGGCAGATAAGGGGGGCTACTGTAAACACTGTGATTTTCCCTGACTATTCTACTCTGCTGGATTGGGTGACTTCACTGGAGCAAATCAATGCACATGATAGGCATCTATTGATTTTATGAATGTGTTCTTTTAGATACTCAGCAGGGAGAATCAAAAGCAGTTTGTCTTTCAACAGAATAAAAGAAATTAAAGGGGCAGTGGCTCTTCACTGTCTAGCCTCAAGATTATTTTGACTATCTATCCTTTTATGACATACAGCAACTTTGGTTGTCTTGACATTCCACATAGCAACACGTAGGTCCTCTAATTTATGACATGTCAAATAGTTCTGGGGAAAAAATCTGTTGTCACTCTGATGTCCACTAGATACCCTGGACGCTCTATAAAAACACATTCCAAGCCAGAGAGTAAAACTACATCCCTGAACACTCTATAAAGATATATTCAACTCATGGAGTGAAAATAAACCATATAAATATTCAGGGAAGTTTTAATATATTGATGTTTTATGGGTCTGTTTTCTTGAGTATCGAGGGGGATTGCTTTTGAGTAAGATTATGAGTAGCATTACCAACCCAGTTTGTATTAGACAGCTACTTTACTTTTTTCAAAAGTTTCATGGTTAGAAAGATTACCTACTTCTATGCTAAAATGTCAAATTTTTGAAAGCTGTTGCCACTCACACACAAGAATTAAAATGTCGTACTAGAAAATCACAAGGCAACCATAGTTTTGTTATTCTAATCTTAAAAGACCTCATTCACAAGGTAATATTGAGCTATGTCAGGGAAACTAGGAACCCAAACCCCCAAAGATACTTCAGTGTGAAAGCTGCCTCTTTTTGTCAGAAGATCCCATCAACAAAATTATCAGACTCATACACTTGTAGTTCAAAGGAGTTATGAGGGATGCGCTTCTCTACATGATGCCCTTTCTGATCAATATAATTTCTTCTGATATTTATGGGATGGGGAATTACAAGCATGTAGCATGTCAATTACTACCACATATTCTCAGGTAGAAGCAACAACAGATTTTGAATTGGCTCAAAAGGTCATAGATGCAAGATCATTCTTACGTGTTTTAATCTGTATGTAACGAGCCATTTTAGTCAGGCTACTTTAAGATTTTCTCTTTATTAATGGTTATTCTAATGTATTGTGGTATAGTTTTCTTCGTATTTTCTAAACTTGGAAATTGTTGAGCTTTTTGGATGTATGAGTCATGAACTTTTGCTCATACATCCAAAAGTTGATGGGAACAAGCATTATACCCAGCCTTCTATGAATGTTTAAAACTATTTTCTCTGATTCACTAGAGTGGTTCTAATCAGAGATTCAAGTGGTTTATTTCACATGCTCTAATCAGTACTCTATAAATAATAAAGGTAGCCCCCCTGAATGTTTGACTCTCTCTCTGTGCACCTCTTTCCTCTCCAATTACAGTGTTCTGTGAACTTTAGCTGCCTTGTCCTATCCAGATTCCTTGCTCCATTTTCTCTACTAAAGGTGTCCCTTGGGCTTTTCCTGTTATTCCTCCCAGATAGCATCCAGGAAATTCTCTCATGGTAGCATGTTTGGGTGATTAGAGGCCTCATCTCATTGGCTTCCCATGTCTTTAGGATCACTAATCTTCATGGACTCTATTACATTTGGTTGTTTCAGGAAGCAAAGTAAATCTGGGTCCAGCTATTCCACCTTGTCAAGAAGTAAAAGCAGAATAAATCTGGGTCTAGCTATTCCATCTTGGCAAGAAATCCTGTTGAATCCTGATTTCACAATTGAAATCCTGTTGTATTTTAAGGCCCTGACAATTAACCTTATTTTATACTCAAGATTGCTGAAACCTCTGATAAGCTTGTGATTTTTTTTTTTTTTTAGTGCATTCTATGGTTAATTCTAGCAAGCCTGGAATTAGCCTGAGCTCCTTCATTAAAAGGTAATTTGTATCTGAATGCCACTGACCCTTGGTGAAGATATAACACACTCTGATTAACACTATATGAAGTAACCATGGGTCTTAGAAAGATTGGGGTGATATTTACTAGCTTATTTGTTTTGTCTGTAGACTACAGTGAGATTGATAATTTACATCTGTTCTCAGTGAGAACACCCCAGGATTCTGCATTGAAGATCCATTATACAGTAAGAAGGTGCCTAAACAAGCCAGGTATTAGAAATTCTGGATGAGTTTCCATTGTGGACTCCCTGGTTCTGAGTTGTGCCATGCATATCGATAGTTCTTAGTTCAGGATAGAGAGAACTCAGTATGATCCCTACAAAGGGAGAACAACTGGAATTGCAACCAGCCTCTTCTTATTGCTTAGTTTGAAGCAACCTGTGGCTGTTTTGCCTACCTTAATGTAATGTTGTTGTTATATTGTATTGCTTGATGCAATAAGCTGGATATTTGTAAGGATTTTCATCATGTGTCTTACAACTCGTTTTTAGCATTGATCAGTTGCTTTCTGGGAACCTCACATTGCTGATATTCTGCTTGAGATTTGGCAAAACTTTGAGAGGAAATAACATGCAGTGTTTCCGGGTACCTTTCCCAATAGCTTTCTCTTCTTTAGATCCCAGATTCCATGGAAATCCTGAACCCCTTATTTTGCATCCCCAGCTACTGGAGAGTATTTCAAATTCTTCCTATATTTTTCAGCTTCTTCTCTCTTTTCTTTACTCATGAATAAGCAAATGAACCAAAATTAAACAACAACAACAAAAACAGAAGTTAAGTGTGAGGTTCTCATTCATGTGCTACTTTTATTTTTGAGGTATTTTTGATTTTCAACCTGCCTGTCCCAGTTGTTTCTCAATGACTTTTTAACACTTGCTCCATGTATTTTCAGCTTTGTAGTTTTATATTGTAAATGTTAGTCTGATATGGTGTATGTTCCAATTACTAATATTGAAATACCTGAGGTACGGTTTAACATCTTATATAATGGACTGAAATTACAAAGCATGCCTACCACTATATTCAAATGTAAGTTTCAGTATTTACATTGTCTAATGTGGCTACTGGACAATGTAGGTACTTATATTTAAATTCAATACAATTAAAGTACAAATTTTATTGCTCAGTTACATTTGCCTCATCTGGCTAATGGCTGCTTTTTGCATAGTGAATATATAAAAGGTTATTTTGGACAGTTTCAGACAGTTCATACAAAACTTGCCAGAATAATGACACCAAACTTTTCTTCCAATTTTAGTAATCACGCTCAAAGCTAACAAATAATTTGGAGGTAAAATACTGGTAGAAAGAGAATCTTTTTTAAGACAAAGTCATCTGAATGCTGTGCATACATTATTCCAGCCCTACCAGCTATAAGCCAAGTGAGAAGGGCTCAAATATTTGCAGAATTTCTCCTAGCTATATAGGTCCCCTGTTGATAACCTTATACTATGATGTTTACGTGGCTTTACTACAAATCTATCTGAGTTTTCTGGAAGCCCGCAGCTTTCCATAAGCTAGAAACCAAAATCTTGGGATCAGGGGAAGGTTAAAGCAGCATGTAACCCCCAATTAATGAACTATACTGGTTTCTCACGTAGTATACATTTATCTACTTTTATTTGTCTGATCTACAGTCTGAAAATCATTTTGTATATCTGTTCCATTTATCATTCATAATAACATATACATTAGAATTTCACTCCTCAATATTTTAAAATTATTTTTGTTTACTTCATATTTCATTGCTTTTGTCCTGGAGCAAAGTTATTTTTCAGAGCACACACTGATAAGGCAATGTTAATCAAGTGTCTTTTTTACCGCATAGCTTTGCTATTCTCAGCATGATTATTTTGAACCCTGGTACAAAAAATTTAAACTCTTTTATCTTTCTTTTAAGCATGTTCCCAATTACCATATCCACTACGATTTTTAAGAGTTTACCTAATTCTGAAAAGTTTTGGTGCATATTAGTTAATTTCCTACTGGTTTTTCATATGTTATAGATTCAGCCAGTTTTCATTTCTGTAATCTCTCTTCATGCCCAACTTAATACATTACCAAAACACCAGGAGTTTGGTCTAGGTCCTGCTGCTTGCCATGCAGAAGCCAATGACTGAGACAATGAGTATTGACAAGGAAGAAGGGTTTACTTGGGTGTCACATCTGAGGAAGTCAGAACTTAGTCTCAAATCCATCTCCCTAATGGACTAAAACTAGAAGTTTATATAGCAGGGAAGAAATGTAACAATGTCTTAAAAAACAGGAATTAGAGAGGGGCAAGAAAACAGTCATGATGAATGAGGGGTCTCACATCTCATTGCCTGGATGTGATTATCTGGTGTGTTTCAGTTCTTTGTAACTTTGAGTTGCCTGTGGGATCCTTTCCTGAGGTGGGAACTCAAGAAAAAAACAAATATAAGTTTCAAGCTTTAAGAGAAAAGGTCAATTTCTATATTTATCCAAGAAATTATCTTTGGGACTATTGGGTTGGATTCAACTATCTGATTTTGTTGCTTATTTTTTTAAACATGTAAAACCCTTTCTTAAGGCTACTGGAGTGAGTAATATCTTCTATGAAAACAGCAGTTACAATCTTAACCTTTCCTTATGTGTGTGTTTTTTATATCTTAAAAAATATAATTAGTTTTGGATTTTAGAAGCTTTGTATCCTAGAATATGACACTTTTAAAAGAGCAGTGTTTCTCATACCTTCTATTTAAATTGGTATGTTGGTAGTTTCATACCACAAACCATGTTTAATTAATTGAGTCATTCATTCATTGCCTTTTACCAACAATTATTTAATTTAGTACTTATATTTGCCTTCACTGAGAAATTGTGACTTTTTTATATTAAATGCTCTCTGCTCAATCAAAATGTAAAATTGTTATTTGCATTAAACATAAATATATGTATTTAATATATTTTCCATTGTAATATGTGATTACTCTAAAGAGTAATCAGTTTTGAGGGTAAACCCTGCAAAACTCAGGGGCAAAGAGATTTTTGTTTATTACTGTTCTTATTTTTCTTCTTTGTCTTCATCTTTCGTTCTATATATTTCATAGGTCTGATATTGTTTTACACTGTGGAATATCTGAGTTAAGGATGGTTTCTAAACAACATTCTGATGTCCATGTTATAGTTTATTTTTATTTGTGTCTATATAATACTTCCGAATTTCTTAAGTTATTCATACTGTAGTTTTCTCTTTTGATTCAGCTGTTCTTATGATTCATGTACATTCTTCAGGTTGCCTATTTTTATGTCAATTCACCAATATTGTAGCAATTATTTATTTAAAAAAATATACTTTTTTCTTATAGATTTTTTTAAAGTAAAAGAAAGCACATTAGTTATAAGTCAAAAACAAGTATTCTGTAAGGAATTATGTGTAGATTTTATGTATAGAAAATCTAGTTTTGAAACATACATATTGCTTTGAATATACTTTATATTTCTTCTCTAGCCTTTGTATTTTTAAGATTCTTTATTTCACGTCTTTTGACAAATCAGAGCATGATTATTAATATAATTTTTCTTATAATTTCCTGATATAAAATGTCATTGTGTAAAATTATAGATATATTTATTGGTATTGTTATACCCGAGCGAGTTTAAACAGAAGCGCCACACGCTGAGTTTGTTGAGTCCACCTTTATGCTGGTGTCCGAGAGTCAGCTAGAGCTCAAACCTCTCGGCCAAGAACAAAGGTGGTCCACATTTTTATACCAGTTTAAGATCAGGGGGAGGTAAGCAGATTATTACAGAAGCAGAAGGAGCAGGTTAGGGGAGAAGGGGGGCCTAACAAAAAGTTCTACTTAAAATTGTTTTTTTACTCAGGATATGGGGTAGCAGTGCGGGGTAGCAGTTACACGGTTACAGATACAGGATGTACAGGACCAGTGGGCCGTGTTTCTCAGAAAATTGGTTACAAAGATGCCAGGTGTCTTAGGTGCCAGGTGTTCCAAACTTTTGGAACAGAATGCCCTACATAGCTCAGGGTGGGCAAAATGGAGTTAGCAGGATTGTTTAAAATATATTCATCATAACCAAGCTAGAGTATTTCAATATCTCTATCTCTAGATAAGTAGATAGAAAAGTACTATTTTTCTTCAGACTCAGCAGTGAACCATTATAAAATTATTACTTAAATGGACAATATTAACATCAAATGTTTTATTTACAGAAATTAACAATTAATTTTTGAGACCACTGATATTATTTAGGTATTACAGGTCATCTATAATCTCCTGCACATCTTGTTCATGATAGTCTTGATTGTAAAAATCTCTTTCAGAAATTATATATAATGATTAATGAAACTAACCAATAATTAAGCTACCACTTAATGGCTGTCATAAAGATGGACAGATGCTACATTAATTTGTCATTTGTGCATTATAAGAATCATTTAATTGCTAATACATGATCAAGTTTACACTAGAGAATGTTTAGAATGAATATGTTTCCTAACTAGAAAATTATATGTCACATGTTAGAGAAAAAAAATGCACAAGATGTCAAATGGATTAAAACTAAAATAATAATGTCTGAGAATAATGATGAACTTTATCTTGACATGCTTGGCTGAACAAAAGTTAAAGAATAAAATATGTACTTTTCCAATAGATTGGTAAGAAGTACTTTATTGAAAAAACAGTTTAAGAGTTTTAGTTCTATTATAATAGCAGTTCCCTTATACTTTTTATCAAGTCATTCAATGTCCGTTATTTACATTTAAATACATGCCATTTATAGTTCAGAAGTAATATGAATACCTTTAAACACTAGTAATTTTGCTGTATATAATTAAATTTAGTTGCTTTATAAGGACCCTTTTAAAAACTTATGTTAGATTAAATTTTTAAATCTGTGTGTGTTACCACAGAATTGATAGCTTACATTGCAAAATGAATCTGATTGACCTATTGGCAAGCACATTTATTATTGGCCTCTGCACAAAATATTTGTATGATAGTAAATAATATGCTTTACACGTGCCAAAAATTATCTTGGACGCCACAATTTCGGCCCACCTTTGAGTTTCTTAACTTGTGAAATAAGGAAAGTAGATTTATCTTTCACGATTGTCAAGATTGTACCCAAGAATGTAAAAATTCTGCTTCAGAGGGTGTGTTATTCACAAATGCTGATTTTTTTTTGGTCCACAATTAGTATGGTGTTCTTAAAATTAAACATTATTACATAATTCTAAAGGCTTGTGCATTGAATAAATACCAAATTAAATTTCTCTTTTAGGTCAATACTGAGTATAGATCATCAGCGTATATGTTGTAATAGACTCCATGTTATTTTTAAACTCAAAAGATTTCTTTACCATATAATATGTGATTTGGGGTTCTTAGTGCTATGAAATATTTTCAATAACAAATGCTGTGCTCTAGGTCAGTTTCTCAAAATTCCCGTTAATTTTATCCACAATATCATTAGTTACATTAGAAGTAAATATTTGTAGTATTTTTCACAGTAAGATTGTATTTGAAGTAAAAAAATAATAAAAGAATGTAATGAAAGTAATTGCACAATTGGGGATAATTAGAATATTAAGGAACCATTATGTGATTGCTAAAACTCCCATCAAATATTAATGGATCTATTTGCATGTGTGCCAAGTTAAATGTAAAAATCTAATTTCCCTGACTCTCCCATAAAATGTATCTTTGCCTTTCATTTGACATTTATTAGTTGAGATTCTCTATGTATACTGAGAAGTAGAAAAAAGAACTCTTGCTTTTTCCAAAGTTGCTAACTCAAGTCTCAATGCTCTACAGCTTATTCTACTTCTAAATAGCTTACATATTAACTGATGGCTTCAAAATAAAGTTACCCAAAGTTACAACATTAAGATTTTTGATTATTTAAAGTGGTAAATAATCAGAAAGATGACTGCAAAGTACTACATCTAAACCTAAATGTAAACTCAATGATCACATTAGCTCACTGTAAAATAGTCTTACAATGAGGTTGTGAGATTGTTCAACATAAACTATGCTTTGTATTTAAAACAGCATGGTAGTGGTACTAAAAGAGATATATAGACCAATGGAACAGAACAGAGACCTCAGAAATCACACCACAATCATAGGGTCTTTGACAAGCCTGACAAAACAAGCAATGGGAAGAGGATTCCCTATTTAATAAATTATGCTGGGAAAACTGTCTAGCTATATGCAGAAAACAGTAACTGGATCCCTTTTTTACATCTTATAAAAAAATTAACTACAGGTGGATTAAAGACTTAAATGTGAAACGTAAAACCATAAAAACCCTAGAAGAAAACATAGGCAATACCATTCAGGAGATAGGCATGGGCAAAGACTGCATAACGAAATCACCAAAAGCAATTGCAACAAAAGCCAAAACTGACAAATTGTATCTAATTCAACTAAAGAACTTCTGCTCAACAAAATAAACCATCATCACAGTGAACAAGCAACCTACAAAATGGGAGAAAAAATTTACAATCTATCCATCTGACTAGGACTAATATCCAGATTCTAAAAGGAACTTTAATGAATTTACAAGAAAAAAAAAAACCATCAAAAAGTGGGTGAAAGATGTGAACATACACTTCTCAAAAGAAGTCATTTATGCAGCCAAAAAACATATGAAAAAAAGCTCATCATCACTGGTCATTAGAGAAATGCAAATATAAACCGCAATGAGATACCATCTCACACCTGTTAGGATGGTGATCATTAAACAGTCAGGAAAGTAAGAATGTGGAGAAATAGGAATGCTTTTACACTACTGTTGGAAGCATAAATTAGTTCAACCATTGTGGAAGACAATGTGGCAATTCCTCAAGAATCTAGAAACAGAAATACCACTTGACCCAGCAACACCATTACCAAGTATATATCCAAAGGATTACAAATATTTCTACTATAAAGACACATGCACACGTTTATTACAGCATTATTTACAATAGCAAAGACTTGTAACCAACCCAAATACCCACCAGTGATAGACAGGATAAAGAAAATGTGGCACATATACACTATGGAATACGAGGCAGTCATAAAAAATGATGAATTCATGTCCTTTGCATGGACATGGATGAAGCTAGAAACCACCATTCTCAACAAACTAACACGGGAACGGAAAACCAAACACTGCATTTTCTCACTTATAAATGGCAGTTGAACAATGAGAACACATGGAAACAGAGAGAGTAACATCACACATCAGGGCCTGTTGGGGGTTGGAGAGCAAGGGGAGGGAAAGCATTAGGACAAATATCTAACACATATGGGGTTTATAACATTGATAATCGGTTGATAGGTACAGCAGACCACAATGGCACATGTATACCTGTGTAACAAACCTGTGTATTCAGCACATTTATCCCAGAACATAAAGTTAAAAAAAAAAAATCAATATAAAAATAAATATTCTAGATGTGAAAATGAACTCTTGACTTGGGGAAAGATTTCTTTTTTCATAAATAGGAATGGAAGTTTTCATGCAAGATGAGTAAAAATGAGTTTAATAAGTTAGTCTTTTTTTTTTTTTTTGAGACAGAGTTTCACTCTTGTTACCCAGGCTGGAGTACAATGGCGCGATCTCGCCTCACCGCAACCTGCGCCTCCTGGGTTCAGGCAATTCTCCTGCCTCAGCCTCCTGAGTAGCTGGGATTACAGGCATGCGCCACCATGCCCAGCTAATGTTTTGTATTTTTAGTAGAGATGGGGTTTCACCATGTTGACCAGGATGGTCTCGATCTCTTGACCTCGTGATCCACCTGCCTCGGCCTCCCAAAGTGCTGGGATTACAGGCTTGAGCCACCGGCCAGTCATTTTTAATTTATATTTTGTTAATGCTAAGATAGATTTCTTTGCAATGATAATATAAATCATCCCTTTTTCTATAAGAGATTAAAAATATGAAGAGTTGAAAGAAAAACTTCTAATTTCAGATTTAGCTCATATACCATACCATCTGTGGCATATGTAAAAATCACTGCAAATTGTAATGCAGAATATTTTTTATTCTTTTCTTTCTCTTATGAACTCATAAATATTTATTCACTAATAAATATTTACAGGTTATATTTTATAATCCCTACATATTTAATTTCAGGAAGTCTTATTTTATTTTTATTAAAATATTTCACAGAATGTAAGACTAGGTGCAGCTATCAATAACACAACAAATATCTGTGTACTCAATACCCAGTTGAAGAAATAAAATTATAACAACAGAGCTTGCACTTTCTGTATCACTCTGTAATCATATCCTCCACCTTTGCTACCTACACTCCAGAGAGAATTATATCCTACATTTTATTTTGGCAATAACAGGAGCATTTCTTTTACTTTTTTACAGTTGTATATCTTCAAGTGTTAGATTTTGGTTACATATTTCTTTTTTAATTTTAAAATTATTTTATTAGCTAAAATTATATAAATGTTTTTACACAAGTATTCATACATACAGATGAAAGAGTTCCTTGTAGGCTTAGGAGAAAAATCATTGCCCTATGATATACACAGACCTTCATTCATAGATATTACAAAAATTTTCTTCATACTATTTGTGACAGTTTACATTTCCTTCAAAAGTACAAAAGAGTTCTCATTGTTTTGCACTTCATTATCACTTAAAATAATGACAGGATGTTAAAAATTTCCTAGCCTGGTAAGTGTAAAATGTTTTCCCTTTGTTTTAAATTTGTATATATCTAATTGTCAGTAAATGTAGTGGCTTGTAATGAATTAATTAACAAACACTTTTCAATTTTGTATTTTTGTTGCTCTTATTAATAACCCTTAATTTATTAGTTATGTTTTATTAACCTCATCGCATAAATTTTAATTAGTATTTAATTGGTATTTTATTGTTCTTCTATTCTAGTTATGTTCTATCTTCATTGTCACTGACTAACTCAGGTTATTGAAAAATACATGTGATATGTGTGTATTTCATGTGTGTTAGTCTTTTTAATAAGAGTTAATAACTGCTGGGTGTGCATTTAATGCTAAGCACAATTCATGCTGGCAGTGTTAAATTTTACATATTGTATTGCAAAATATATAGCCTCTGTATGATAAATATTATTCATATATCCATTTTAAGGTCAAATAAATTGGATTAGAAAAAATTAAACAACATACCCTGGCTGATGTGTCAATGAATAAGTAATTTGATCCTAAGAAGTCTGATTTCAAAATGTACCCTTTATAAAACTTTATGGTATATTATGACTTATAACAAATTTATACAATTAGTCATAAACATTTATTCCAAGCAAATTATATTGTCAAATAAAATGCATACATATGGGGCCATAATCAAGCCACAACAAACACAAAAGGCATGAAAAATGTTGCAGATTTAAGAGACTGACTTTCTTGAGTGCCTAATGTTATAACACTGCTCAACCTTCAACCCACACTTCAAGCAATGGGAAGTTTTTAATAAGTAATTAAGCATAAAGAAAAGCAGATTTTTAAAAATTGAAGCCTGCATATAACAAGGTGGCAAAACCTGTAAGTGGACTGCTGCTATAAAACAGGCACACTCAGGGATCACCTTGAAAGACAGTTAAAGTGAGAAGTTCACAACCTATCAGCTTATGTTGTAGGCCTTATTTCCATTTCCAGGGAAGAAAGTGTTTCAAGGTCATAATCAACACAATTTATGATCAATCAGAAATGGGATGTTTGGCTGACTATTACAGCCTGAAGACTGACTTTGGATAACTTTCTCTGTTTATCTTCTATCTTCTGTTGGATATATGACAGGAATGTATGTTTCAACTCAACAATTATCAACTTCTTTTGATCAAATCCAACCTGCATGATACAATTAAATGCAGCAATAAACCAAGTTAACACTCAATTATTACATACTTTCAAGGAAACCTAACCATTATCCATATAACAAAAATCATTATGGATTTGATTTGCTTTTGTTGCCCTTCCTCTGTCAGGCTTCAGCAATATGTTATGGCCTTACTCATTGGTGCCTGCATAAAATTGCCTCTGACAAATCATGAATTCTTCATTTAAAAGGCTTTATCCATATAAAACATTAGAATCACCTACTGCTAAATAACGTGGATTGCCACCTGAAAATCTTCTTGATGTTGGACTGCTCTTCTATTAGATGTGCTCTCTCAAACCAGTATACATTGTCAAAAGAAGAAAAAGGTTTAAGAGGAAGATATATTATAAATAGTTTATATAATTTATTTCAAATTTTTACCTCTTCCTACAAATTTGAGTTCAGCTCTTTTAGAGATTTTAGGCCTTGTGTCAGTTCTCCTTCTTCAGTAAGCAGGTATTGTGGTAGAATCAGGAGAGCAAGAGGTTTTGTGGGATTGAAGCATGTGAAAGAAAGGAGAGAAAGAAGCAGAATTGAGCAGGGAGGTCATCACATACAATGCAGATCTGGCACAGTCTTTGACAATCACATGGGATCTCCAAAGCCTAAATGACTCACTTAGTGGAGTCCCATGTTGGACAGAAATAATCATGTCCTAGTACCTTTGTGGTGTTCAGTTTTCAGCTAGGAGACGCTTGGTAAGAAAATGGCCTCAACTCAGATATTGTATACACATCCCCAAGATGCTATTGCTGAGGGCCGTCAGATAGACACACTATTTGCAGCTGAGTGGCACACTAATTCCTAAAAAGAATTTAAGCATAGAACCTCCATGACTGACACTGACACAATGATATAATAAACATTAACTTGAATATATAATTGTGATTATCATTTTGCCACATTGGGCTGATTCCATTTGTAAAAAGTAATAAATGAGATTAAACGATAATTAACATTTAAAATAAAATATAATTAAAGAGTTGCTTTAATAAATGACAATGGAGAAGGGTGAGCAATTTCTGGAAACCACCATATTCAAATATGATTAGTGGAGACTCTTAAACCCTCTAAAAAGCAAGATTCAAAGACTAAGATGCCATCAGAGTGTAAATGTTCGGTCACTTCCCTTGTCAAAAAGCCTTGACCAGCTAAAATACTAGTTGAAGTAGAGGAGCATAGATATAATTTGGGGATTGAAATCATATATCTAGTCTATGACTTGAAAAAAAGAAAACCCTCTACATACACACACACACACACACACACACACACACACACACACACCCCACACATACACACATTTGCATAAATATTAGTGTTCTTCTACTCATGGGTATCGGATGCCTAGATTTTTCCAAAAAATGTTTTTAGCATCTTTACTACGTAACAGACTATGTGAAACAACAAAACTAGAGTGGGAAAAAAGACAAATATGGTCCTTATTCTCATTGTCCTTACAGTTCAGGGGAGAAAAGAGAACTTTAGTGGTGTCTCAGCTTATTTGTTTAATAACCATGAGCTCCAATGATGTCTTGGGTAGTTAAATCCTAGGCATGAAAACTAAAGTTTAGGACAATGAATCTAATGTCACCTTTTCCTGGTTACTACTTACAGGATGGATAAACATTTTCAGGAACCCATGGAGCATCATCATCTTTAAGAGATGCTTGCTGTATGCATTTATAATTTCTTTTTACATTCACTGTTTTCCAAAACTGTTTCTTTCTTTGAATTTTCTTTGTCATCCTCTATTAGGTCCTCATTTTGTTAACCTTAGGCATTTTTAGATCAAGCTGCCTAGAGATCAAGTCTACACTCACTGTGTGACTTTAGGCAAATTACTTAACTTTACATTATCTCTTATCTGTAAAATGAGAATAGTACTATACTGTAATTACTAACAATACTCTCCTGAAAATGAAATTAGGTAATGTATGGATATACAAAAACAGTATTTGCCACTTGGTAATTCAACATTACCTCTTTTTTATTATTAATTATCACTTAAATTTTGTAATACCTTTCTAAATTCCAACACCTGCCATCTATCAGATGCTTTTTTTTTTTTTTTTTTTTTAATTTTCTGGAACATGTTGACTTTTTCTTTTTTTTGGCTCCCAAACTAGAATAGATCCCCATTACTTGTATGAAATGGCATCTCTACTCCTAATATTAAAGGTTTTGAACAAGGTGACCTCAATCCCTTTCCTGATTGTAGCATTGGTAACCTCCATCCCCATCCTGTTATAACCAGTATAAAAGGAATATAATTGGATATTCCCATCTCTAATCCTTTATTTTCTCACTTTTCCCAGAAATCCTTTAACTATATGTATGTCTATAGAAATCTGAGGCAGCTTTTATTATTAACTAAAACTCCTCCTCCTTTATGAAATATAATTAGGTCTTTCCTTAAAAAATAAATATAAAATTCATCTGTCTAATATGTTTCATAATAATTTTATGTAAATGTCTTGGTACTCTACTAGATTGTAAATGGCATAGTAGGAGGAGTTCTAAGACCTTTGTAATAATGCATTACCATTGAATGATTAGATGGGGGATTTCAACTTGTTCTTTCTACTCTCAAGTTTCAATAGAATGCTGGACAGTAGATCTCTTGAACTTATCCCTTTTATCTAACTGAAATTTTATGTTCTTTGATCAACATCTCCCCAAGCTCCTCCTCCCTCAATCATCCCAGACCCTGGTAACCTTCACTGTACTCTCTACTTTTATGAGATCAATATTCTTAGATTTTATATGTGAATAAAATTATGTAGTATTTATTTTTTGTGCCTGTCTTATTTAACTTAATGTAATGTCTTCCAGGTTCATCCATGTCACAAATAACAGAATTTCTTTCTTTTAATTGTTGAATAGTATTCCATTATGCATACATACCACATTTTCTTTACATGTATTGAATTTAAAGTTTTAAAATGTTGGGTTCAGTAATCTCTGCCCTATGAATTAGCCAAATCTTCATAACTGGTCAGAAGCATGATTTTTTAACTGTTCACTTTAGCTCTTCATGCTATTAAATTTATCTGTCAGAAGAGCAGAAGATCAAACACCGCATGTTCTCACTCATAGGCGGGTGTTGAACAATGAGAACACATGGACACAGGGAGGGGAGCACTACACACTGGGGTCAGTTGGGGGGAAATAGGGGAGGGACGGTGGGGGGTGGGGAGTTGGGGAGAGATAGCAAGGGGGAGAGATGCCAGATGTAGGTGATGGGGAGGAAGGCAGCAAATCACACTGCCATGTGTGTTCCTATGCAACAATTTTGCATGTTCTTCACATGTACCCCAAAACCTAAAATGCAACAAAATAAATAAATGGGAAAATAAATAAATAAATAAATTTATCTGTCAATTATGTTTTATGTCTGATAAACAAAATTTTCTATGAAAGTTATAAAAGTGGCTTTTTAAAAGAAATCAGTCAAATCATCACCAGTATCATACAAATTTTGTTAAGTATTAAAAAGTACCTCATTTTTAGTATTGTTTAACTTTTGAAACTAATTATTTATGCTTCTTACTTTTTAAGCCACAAAGGCACATTTAAAATTCTTAACTGGTAAACAAAGTTGGATATTATGAAAAGTTGAACAATCAGTAAAAACAACTCATAATAAAATAGTTTTTGATATATATGCACATATATGTATATGTACACACAGTTTTCTACTAACAGGAAAACTATTGAAAGTAAGCAATAGTGAATAGAATGGGGTAGTGAGAAATAACTAGATGATTTTATAAAAAAATGAAATAATAATTGTCTATGAATCTAATTCTATTACATATATGAAAAAAAATCTCTAAGGTGAGGATAATAATTTGATTACATGCATTAAATAATAGAGAGTTAAATTTTCCTGTTTCTTTCAATGTTAATAAAGGGGATGACATATAACAGCACGTGATTTTCTGCTCTTGTTATTTAATGTGCTGAGCTAATGTGCAACATCAACACTTCCTTATCTATTTGTGTTTCACAATTCAAAATTGAATCAGGTTTTATTACTGAGACCGGGTTCCAGGGCACCGGGGAGGCTCAGCTCCCTGATAGGACGTGTTCTTCCAGGCTCTTGGTCCCTCATTCACCCAAGAATGGAAGAGGGGACCCCACTGGGTATGGTGAGCTCCTTTTAAGTAAATATTGGATCCCAAAGAGTTTTGCAGAAAGTGATTTATTTAGGGAGACAGAAAAAAGGAGAAAGAAAAGCAGCTCTCACAATGTTGTGGAAGGGGATCCAGCGATGGAGTCCACCTGAATGTGGGAGAAGGGGACTTTAAACCTGAGAGATATTCCTGTCCTATTTCAGTTTTCTGTCCTATGAAAGGAGTTCCTTTAAACTTCTGCTGGAGTGATTGACCTTTGATTTCTGTGCAGTCTAAAGTTAAACAAAGACCTTTAATCTCCCAGATGGAGATATGGGTGGAGGTATGGCCCTGGGAAGTTCTTGCCTTTGAAACTCTGCCCCTTTGTGGACCCGAAGAGAAAATACATTTCCTCATTATTTTGAAAATATTAAAATGTGTATCATTTTCTTACTATATTAGTTATTTGTTTCATTCCATACATAGACTGTTATAGTCCTCTGTCCATATCACAGTAGCTGCTACAAGGGCCATAGTGACTTTACAGAAAAGTTTTGAAAAAAAAATCTCAAAAATGTTATGAGACAGATGATATTATAGATAAACCAGAAGGGAAACAATAAACAAAATCTGGAAGCTTTACTTTGTTTATGACATGTAAAAGTAACCGTAAATCAGAATGCTACTTGACAACATTGCGGTTTAGTTAAATTGAATTTCAAATTATATGAACTGAAGTAACAATGTTTGAGGCATGAACTGAAACTGTTCAAAGTGAAGATTTTATGTACTGGACTATTGATGGACAAACATTGTATAAGCTACAACAATAAATATATTTTGTTTGAAGATAGAAGCTGAATAAAAATTCATGGCTGGCAATAGATAATTTCTTTATAATTTCAAATTGAATAATGTGTCCAATAAATATGGCAAAATAAATATAGGAATGCATTTTATGATTATACAAATTAAAATTGGTCAAAATGATTAAGAGTCATGTAACTTTTTTAAAGTATTCATAGTTATAATTGCAAGTTACTAGGAACTTGTAAATTCATGATTTTGTCAAAACATTTTTTTAGGAAATAATAATTTATATTAAATACAAGTGTACTTATTACAAAATTTTCATAAATTATAAAATATAACAAATAAAATGTGTCATTATTTTTTTCCAATAAGTGCTGTGTTAAGTGAGTTTATTTCATTTTTGAAACTAGATAGTTAATAGTTGGTTTGAAATCTTTATGTGCACATTTAACATTTATGTGATACTTTCTGTTCTGTTTGTGTAAATTCTATCTTTAAAAACATCAATTTATTTATATAAGATATTACATGTGTATCTACTTTCTCACATGTCAAAAGTCTCCATTCTTAATGATGACATAATTACTTGTTTTATCAACCATACATGTATTTTCATTATCTGAGTATTAACAATTATAGCAACAAAAATATATTTACTTTAGTTTAATATTGTTGTAACAGTTTATTTTTTACTGAAGACTTATTTAATTAGACATATAAGGTCAAATAACAATGTTTTAGGGTAACTTGAAATAGTTTTTCTGTCTGTGATTATATAATCAATTAGATATAAAGGTAGGGTAACTTATTTTGCATTCAAATTTAGTTATTTTATTTTAAATTTAATTAAGTTTATGCTTGTATAAAATTTTAATGTGTGTCCAAAATCAATTTTTTAAAAAAACTAACAGGAATACAACAGTGAATAGAATGTGGTTAGTGAGAAATAACTAGATGATTTTATTAAAAAAAGAAATAATAATTGTCTATGAATCTAATTCTACTCTATATAAAAAAATCTCTAAGATGAGGATAAGGATTTGATTACATGCATTAAATAATATAGAGTTAAATTTTCCTGTTTCTTTGAATGTTAATAAAGGAGATGACATACAACAGCATGTGATTATGTATCTAGTATAATACCCTCTACCTTGCTAATACCTAGTATCTAATATAGTACCCTCTACCTTACCCTCTTCTATTTTATTTCACGGTTCATCTTGCTATTTTCTTGTACATAATTGAATTTGTATTTCTAGCCTTCCTTTCTTAGATTAATATTAGTGCACAATAAAATGTTTCTTTATTTACACTTTTATTTATTTCACTTAATTAAGTATCCTGATGATGTTTCATAGTAGTATATATAAACATTCCTCCTTGATTTTGTGCCTATATTCTATTGTGATGAAAGTATCAAAGGCTGTTTGACTCATCTTCTAGTGATTTGCACTTGAGCTATTCCACTCTGCAGTCTACAAATACAGTCAATAAACCTGTGTATATGCATTTTACAATTTCATCATTATATCTTTGGGATATATTTATTAAAAGTGAGCTTGCTAAGTAATAGTGTTTAAGCATATATAATATATCTAGATTTTGGCAGATTGTATTTTAGAAGGATTGAACCATTTAGCCTTCTCAGAAGTGAAGTATGTTTATTTTCTTACAGTTCACCAAGAAAGTATTTTGTTAAACTTCTATTTTACCATGTAAATAGGCAAGAAACAGTATCTCATGTTGTTTAATTTTCATTTTTTTATTATAAGAGAGGGCATATTATTTTGTTTAGATCCATTTTTTTCTGAACCTCAATTTTTTTGTTAGTAATAAAATGTTATTTTCTACGTACATTATATTTTATGATAAAAGAGGGTGTTTTAACGTATTCTTAAAACAATTATTAGGTTGGTGCAAAAGTGATTAAAATAATGGCAAAAAAACCCACAAATACTTTTGCACCAACCTAATAAAATTGATCTTCCATGTGCAAGCCACTCGTCTAGGAACTAGCAATAATGTGATAAGCAAGATGAAGTTCATGCTCTCATGAACCGTGGAATGAGCCATGGTTTGGTGAAAGAAACAGGCAGTCATCAAATAAAGAAGTGATCAGACAGAATAATGTCAAATATTGTTAACTACTAGTTAAAAGAAGCAGAGACTGTTGGGGATGGAACTATGTTTTATAAAGAGCTTTTACTGACAATCTCTTTGAGGAAGTGACTTTGGGATTCAGACATAAATGACACAGAGAAAGAAAGATAGAGAGAGAGAGATTTGATGTTCTTTTAAAAAAGCAGAAAAATACAGCAAATGTGAAGTCCTGAAATCAGTAAACAAATGGCCAGTTTGGTGCACACAAAGCTGTCCCATTGGCTTTAAATGTCACAAGGGGTAGAGTGGCATGTATCAAATAAAAAAGGAGGGAAGTGCCAGATCATTTACTATTCTAAGACATATAATGAAGGTGTTCAATTCAATTCTAAGTTTATAGGAAGCTATCAGAGGCTTTTATAAGAGGGGAATTAAAATTTATTCACTTATAAAGATAACTCTAGAAATGCTGTAGGTAGCACATTGGACGTGCACGGCAATAATGTACACATAGATGCCAGTAAAAGGCTATTGCAAGAGTCGAGGTAAGAGGTGATGGTAGCATCAGTGTTCTTTCAGAAATTTCTGTATTGGTTTCCCAAAATCTCAATGAGATATAGTCTTGCCCCTCAAATTCTTCTGTTTTAAAACTGTTTATCAATATTATTGAGAGCTTACTATATGCGAGGCACACTTCCAAGTATTTTACTTGAGTTGAGGCATTTAAACCTTCTAGTTTTACGAGGTAATAATATTACAGATGAAGTAATTGAATGCCAGAAAGGTTAACTAAATTGCCCAGCGTCATACATCTGTAAGCAATGAGCATTTGAATGCATATTGTCTTCACTCTGGCATGGAATTTTTGTTGATATTGTATAGAAAAATTCTTGCTGTTAAAAAGTTGGTAGTGTTAAAATGTATAATATATTTAAGGTTGTAAGTATATTAGATCATTTCAATATTGATTTTACCTCTATTATTAGCTAGTTAAAATTAGAATTTTTTTTTCTTTTTTATCTTTTTTTTTAATTGTACTTCAGGTTCTGGGGTACATGTGCAGATCTTGCAGGATTGTTGCATAGATACATACATGGCAAGGTGGTTTGTTGTCTCCATCACCCTTTCACCTATATCTGGCATTTCTCCTGATGTTATCCCAACCTCCTCACCCCCAACTGTTCCTCCCCCAGCCCCCTCAAGAGACTCCAGTGTGTGATGCTCCCCTCCCTGTGTCCAAGTGTTCTCATTGTTCAACACCCACCTATGAGTGAGAATATGTGGTATTTAATTTTCTGTTCTTTTGTCAGTTTGCTTAGAATGATGCTTTCCAGATTTATCCATGTCCCTACAGAGGACATGAACTCATCATTTTTTATGGCTGCATAGTATTCCATGGCGTGTATTTGCCACATTTTACTTGTCCAGTCTATCATTGATGGGCATTTGGGTTGGTTCCAGATCTTTGCTATGGTAAACAGTGCTGCAATGAACATACGTGTGCATGTGTCTTTATAATAGAATGATTTATAATCCTTTGGGTATATACCCAGTAATGGGATTGCTGGGTCAAATGGAATTTCTATTTCTAGGTCCTTGAGGAATCGCCACACTGTCTTCCACAATGGTTGAGCTAATTTACACTCCCACCAACAGTGTTCCTATCTCTCCAGCATCTGTTGTCTCCCGATTTTTTAATGATCACCATTCTAACTGGTGTGAGATGGTATCTCAATGTGGAGAAAATATTTTATTATGAGATTGAAGTCACATGTCTAGGGAATTGTTAAACAAGAGTTTTTACGTATGCTATAATTAGTTCATAAATATTGATGAAAAATAATCAAATATAGGCATTTCTCTCTTCAGTGAAAATATAAACATTAGACTATTTTGTTACATTTAAAATAACGTTCAGAAAACATGTTTAAACTACATTTTTAAAAAAGGTTTGGGGAAATGTTTAGAATGATGATAAAGTTACAGGCACATTTTACTACTTGTAACTACAAATTATGTAACAAATGGTCTTTTTCTTTTTATTTTTTTCTTTTGTGGAAATATTTTTTTTTTTAATGAATGAGAGGTTCTTATTTGCCCAGGTTGGCCTTGAACTCATAGCCTCACCTCCTCAAGCGCCAGGACAACTGGCCCGAGCCACTTCGGCTGCCACAAATGTTCATTTGTAGTTACAGGTAGTTTAATGGGCAGCCATGTTTTCTGCTGCTGGTTAGTTCATGCTAAAGTTTAGCATGCTAAACCGTTACTATGGTAGCACCATGGCTTTAAATGGAATTGAGACTGTGGGACTTCATGCACATTTCCTTCTGAGTACAACAATATCATTCTCCAACATAGACACACCTTCACTTTTAAGAAACTATAAGTTGAAATGGCTAAAATGTTTACTGAAATGTTTAGTATATAAAACCAATTTTAGAGGCAAAGAAATTGTACACATATGATAAATTATATTTAGTAATAAGTAATAAAAATAGTCAATAAGATAAAGTTACTTTTTCACATTTTCTGTTTATTCATCTTTGGACGCATGTTTGTTTATTTCCCACTTTGGGATCGTTTTTACTCTGAAAATTCATTAAGCAGGGTAATTTCTACTGTAGGACCATTACTCTTTTTCAGAGGACTTTGTTGTTCTAAAATAAATACTTGGTTAAAACTACAATGAGATACCATCTAACACACACTGGAATGGCTAGAATCAAAACGATGGTAAATAATAAGTGTTGGTGAGAATGTGGAGAATGTAGGACTCTCCTACATTTCTGGTGGTAATGTAAAATGGTATAGCTGCTATAGGAAGCAATTTCATAGTCCCTCACAAAATTAAACATACAGTTGCCATATGGTCCAGCAATTTCACGTCCAGTTATATACCAGAAAGAATTATAAGGCAGGTACTCAAATATTTATTCATACTGAATATTTAAATACTTATTCACATTTGTAGGAATAGTTCATGCCAGCACTATTCATAAGAGTCAAAAAGTCAAAAATCTTAAACATTCATCAACTGATGAATGAAGAAACAAAGTGTGGTATATATGAACAATAGAACACTAGTCAAGCTTAAAAAGTAATAAACAATTACTATATGCTAGAAGTAGGTGAAAATTGAAAACATGCTAAGTAAGAGAAGACAGAAATGAATGATCTTATATTGTGTTACTTCCGTTATATGAAATATTTAGAATGGGTAAATCCATAGAGATGGAAAATAGATGGGTGGTTGTCAGTGCTGGTGGAAGGATGGTGTAGGCAATGATTGTTTAATGATATGGGGTTTTCTTCTGGGGTAATGGAAATGTTTTAGAACTACATACAGATGATGTTTGCACAGCATTGTAAATATACTAAACAGAAATTAATTATACATTTTGAAATGGTCAATTTTATGTTATTTGACTTTCATCTCAAAACCAAAGAAGATATAAAATATATAAAATTTTGTCAGTAAATAAGAAAAAATGACAGAGCAAGAAAATAAATAAATAAATATTAGGCATAAAATTGAAATGTCATTTATTAGGCACTGAAGTGCCTGTTTACTTAAACTGTGCATGAATGGCTCATACCTTCACTTCTAGTAAAGAAAACATAAACATTTTAATGGGACTCAAAATACTAAAATGGGCTAAGACAAGATAAAAATAAGTGATATAAAAACAATACTGAAATGGTAAACTGAAGCCATTTTGTTCATAGAATTCTGTTTATGTGAATAAAATATCTGGATGAAATGTTGCAACAGAAACAAATGAACAATCTCCAGCCTTCTTGGCACCAGGGACTGGTTTCATGGAAGTGAATGTTTCCCCAATTTGGGGGAGAAAACTGTTTCAGAATGAACTGTTCCACCTCAGATCATCAGGCATTAGATTCTCATAAGGACTTCACAAACTAAATCCCTGGAGTTCACAGTTCACAGTACGAGTAACATTCCTATGAGAATCTCATGCTGTTGATCTGACAGGAGGCAGAGCTCAGTCAGTTGCTCACTGGCCTGCTGCACACCTCCAGTTGTGTGGCCTAGTTCCTAACAAGCCACTGACCTACTAATTCTAGTTCTTCCCATTTGAGTCACTTTATTTTCAGTAATAAAGAGTTTTGTTATTGTTGTGGTTGTTGTTTGAAACAGGGTACCACTTTGTCACCCAGGCTGAAACTGACTACTAATTTTTAAATTTTGTGTAGACATGGAGTCTAGCCATCTTGCCCTGGCTAGTCTTGAACTCCTGGCCTCAAGCAATTTTCCTGCTGCAGACTCCCAAAGTAATGGGATTACACGCATGAGCCACCACGCCTGACCACAAATGTGTTTCAAATGACTAAATAGTGCCGGGGTTACGGGTGTGAATCACAGCACCCACTGAGAATTTTGTTTTGGAAAAACTTATATTATTTTGAATAAGTTGTTATGTTGCTTTAATTGTTTCAAGTACTTATTTATTCCTTAATTCTCCAAACAGCATCAATTTTCAAGTACGTCTTAAAGTCCCACAGTTGAATTCAGTGCTGTGCTGTGCTGTATTCTCTAGAAGATTTTTTTAAAAAGAAAAATAAATAAATCTAAGCAACTACATCTATTCTCACAAAACCTAAAGAATTCATGTGCATTATAATTTTTAATCTTAATGATTAAATTAAAAGAAGAAAGACACTAGTATGTACCAAATTGGAGAATATTGGATCAATTTTTAAAGATAAAGAACAGACAAAATTATTCAGAAAATAAAATTATTAATATGCAGTGAAATATTTAATTTAAAAAGTCAGTGCCTAACATTCACCTTTCAGGTAGGTACCATTATCATCTCAACTGATAAGTAATGAAACTCAGGTATGAAAGATACAATATTTTTCAAAAACATATTAGCAAAATAAAGAAGTTAATTCGAATCCATATAGTATAGTTCCAGAATAAATAGTCAATCTAGTTGCCTTTTACAAGTATTGTAACACTATATGTATGTGGTAAATCTTGTTTTTTGCTCAAATTTAAGAAAATAAAACTTATTACAGGTCTATGTAGATATAGATGATTTTATATGTAAAAATTCTGATAAAAGTCACCATGTGAGACAAAAAGCAATTCCACTAAAGTGACTTAAAAAATAAATTTGGAATATTCTTTTCTGAAATAAATTGTAGACATTGCAATTGATTCAGTGACAGCATGAGGGCATCCTAAGATCATGGATACAGTCACTTAATCATGTATACTGGACTTCAAATATATCATGCAGGCATATTTCTTTTATTAATACAAAATTGCTTTTAAAACAATCTGTCATCCTGTAATATCTGAGGGATGAAAATTGAAACCTTTACAGCAAAATATATATTTGTTAAATTTCACGGAATACCTGTTCATAACATTTTTTACTTTTATTTATTTTCATATTTGTCCTTATATTACATTAACATTAATGTCATAGATGCTATTGGAACATTTGTTCAGCCCTTTTCTGAGGATTACTGAGCAGAGTTAAAAGATACTTGGCTGGCGTCTATTCTTCCTCTCTGTACCCGATTTTCCTAGCTGATGAAATAGAGCAACACTTTTTCTATACTTGGGAGTCAGAATCTCTGCATTGATAACAATGCAGAAGGTATAGAGACTGGAATCTGCAGATACGGGTGCATTAAAAACTCCTGAGTTCTGCATTACTGAAATAGAAATAGTTCTTGTAATCTATTTAATATCCTAGAAAATTTCCAATATATTACTTTTTATTTTTTAAACTTTGGTTGTATAATCTGTGTTTGTTTACTAAAATAAAATAAATATAGATTTAATGGAATGAAACTCATGTTTAAAAAGTAATTGATACTCATTAGCAAATAAAAGAGAACATATTGAAACAACTACTTTATTGATACAGAATGATATTTAACATGTAGTGAAAAATACAAATTTTTAAAATAAAATTTATATCTATAAAATAGCATTACAGCATACATTTTAGAGTCAGACAAAACTGCACTTGATAAATCATGAAATCTATGCTTTAATGTACTAATTTTTAAAGTAAGGTAGTAAAAGCTTATTTATGGTGTTTTAGTAAAAAAATCAAAATGTGGAAATTACATACTTTATGGAACATAAAAAGTTATCAATAAATTTAGTTGTTATTAGTATTTTCAGCATGTTTTTCATTTTACAAGGAATTTATCATTATTTACCCTACATTTTTACTTATGAAAGCAGTACTAAATTATCTTAACAGCATACTATAGCTTTTCATTTCTAAGCAATTCTCAGAGCTATATTTCAAACCTGTATATTTCCTTGAAGTAAGAGGTCACTTTATTTTGAAATCTGAGGCAAAATAAAAATATGATCCTAGTGTGAAATCTCACATCCTTAAAATTCAGATATCTGACAACTAGAAAATGTTAAAACTATAAAATAATAGCAGAAAAACACTCTAGTAAGCAATAATAGAAGATACAAAGAAATACTGATAGGTCACATCTGCTCAGTGACTAATCTGTGTGTGTGTATCTGTGAGACAGGGGCGGGGGAAGAAAAAGAGAGATATGATTCATTCTTAAGTAATAACCATCATGGTAATATTTTGTGCCAAACTGACATATATATACATATATATATATATATATATATATATATATATTATTTTTTTCCCACTTTTCTATTTTCTCACTATCACTAGCTAGGCTTCTAATAGGACCCTAATATAACTAGCTTACATTTTCATCCTTACAACAAGACACCCAGGCTAAGGCTCTGGTATATGAAAACATATTTTGAAATGAATATATACAGGGTAATTTCATGCTAACATATAAATATTCATGCCAAAATACATTTTTGACAAGTCATTCAATAGTGCTCCACAACATGTATATTTACGTTGGAATACTACATTGAGAGATAATTTTCTATGAATCTCTCATGTTTCTGCATCCCATTGAGACTTTGTTACTGTACAACATGCAAGTCTTTGTTCCAAACTATCATTACAAGAACAGTTTTATAGCAATCAACCTTGGAAAATTGATATAGTGTCCCTTTGTGGTGCAAAGGACAGGCAGGCACACTTACTGTCCAGTAAAAGAAAAATGTCTCCTTCTTGAACTAAGGTTTGGCATGTTCACTGCTGTTATAAAATTTTCGGGTTTTCTAAGCTCAGAGCCCCTGTCCTGTAAAACAATGTACTCCATGTGCAAGCATGCTTTTGGGACCATATGCATCTGTATTATGGAATTATGGGGTGCAAGAAAAATCAATACATCATATTTGTTTTTCAGAAACACCCAAATATATTAATGCTTATGTGTGGTAAAGTCCTCTGTCTCTGATCCAGGAGTTGTATGCCTTCTGCCAGTATTTATTAAACTGTGCTAGGCTAACTTGTTATGTTGCACATAGGATAAAATCTCAGATCTTTTATATTTCTTGATAGGTTTGATACACGATGGTATAATTAAAGGACATGGCTTTCTGGAAAAGTAAGGATGGGGGCCTCTGGAAGCAATTAATGGGAACCCAGAGAAGTGCATGGGAATAGACAGTTGATATGTTGACAAATCTTATGGTACATAGGGCAGTAAATGATGCTTCCTATTTTATGCTGTTAATGAGAAGAAATTGAAAGGTGGTTCTAAGCCAATTGTTAGAAATTACACACAATGACAACAGCCTGAAAGGTACCCTGTTTGCTGTTTCCTATTCTTTGAGAGGTGGAGATTAGATGACTAGAAGAAAAATAGAAGATGAATGAATGTATCTTGATGCTGACCTACAGATTGGTCAGTATCAACATCTCCTCATTCCATTTTCTATTGCTAATATTCCAGCCCTTTTCAGCAAATAGTTACAGAGATGTGCACAGTATTAATCCATTCTCACACTGCTAATAAAGACATACTCAAGACTGGGTAATTTATAAAGGGAAGAGGATTAATTGATTGACAGTTCAGCATGGCTGGGGAGGTCTCAGGAAACTTACAATCATAGTGGAAGGAGAAGCAAGCATGCCCTTCTTCACATGGCGGCAGCAACGAAAAGTGCAGAAAGAAGGGAGGGAAAATCCCCTTATAAAAACATCAGATCTCGTGAGAACTCGCCTATCACAAGAATACCATAGAGGTAACCACCCCCATGATTCGATTACCTCCCACTGTATCCCTCCCATGACATGTGGGGATTATGTCAACTACTATTCAAGATGAGATTGATAACATTTGGGTGGGGACTCAGCTAAACCATATCATGCACCTACACTGAATATGAAAGGAGATTTCACCTCTAGGAAAAACGCATGCAAAGACTTGTTACTTTTGACTGTTTGCTTGAGATATTGGGGAAGGACAAATCATGCCTGTGAAAAAACAAAATGAAACAGCAGGGCCATTTTAGAGCTCCACGTCTTCTGTGGTCCAACATTCCAAATTTGGATCCATGGAGATGACAATGAAAGTTATTGGAGTGATTTTTTGTTTTTATTTTTGTTTTTAAGGCGTACTTTCTCCTATAAGTGAGGTCTGGCCTTTTCAAAGACAGCTTTCAGTGACAGAAAACCCTTGTGAAAACCCCTAGATAAAGCAATGAGTCTAGACTTCTATTTTAAAAAGGTGACTCACGGTAGAATAAAAAGCCCAATGGAATCTAAATAATTCTTACAGTTATCCCACCACTGTGAAAAATTCCACCGACACTCATGTTAAAACCGGATGAAAATTCAAGGAATTCCACTTTGATAATGGGGCAGCTAATGCCCTAAAATAGAGTCCTCATAGAAATTCACTGCTCTGTGAGACAGGCCCAAGTAAACCAAGGAGTACAAACCCCAAAACCCCAGCCAGAAGGTAGTGTACTATGGCTGTTGAGTCAAGGGGTTTTCAAAATTGGAACAATCACATCAGTAATGATCACCTTGCTGTTTCATAGACAGTTAAAGCAGACAGAAATCATCAGAAATTAATTTGGGTGAACAGTGAGCAGCCCATTTAGCATCAGTATTACATGAAAAAAATGATTATCCCTGTGGTGACAATGTTACATTACATGAAGCAAAGCTGTGAAATCAAAGGAGCCCTAGGTTCTCAGAAGTTTCTCTAAATGAATCTGATGCACTGTTAGTTTGGCAAATCTGCAATCTGATTGTCTGTGATGGTGTTGCCGATATTGAACCTTAGGGCCAGTCTGTACACTGATAAATGTACATGATCACTCTCCTCAGTGGGCGAAACACAAGGTCAGTTTTTACAGCCCTGGGCATTCCCACTTCCATAAAATTTGTTATGTTTTTACTGACTTTTGGACTGTAGATACATTCTCAGCTATTTGTTCTGCCACTTGGAAAACTACACACAGCCTGGTAGATTAAAGTCACTCCTCTTTGGGATCAGAATTTTATAAACAAATTATGGCTTCTAATTTAACCATCTGTGTCACTCAGATGCATTCCCAAAATAAGAGCCTACTCTCTGATGAATCTGCCTGGAATTCAATTACAGATTGAGCCTGGAATACTCAGATGGCGATTTTGCTACTTGGACCCAACATTGTAGAAGGCATGGAAACAGATGCACTGTTAAAAGACTAGGAATGAATAAAGGACTCCATGTTTCTGATGAAGTGTCTATCACCATATTCACATTGTAACTCCTATGGCTGTGCATAGTGGCTCATGCCTGTAATAAGGGCACAATGGGAGGCCAAGGTAGGAGGATCTCTTGAAGCAAGGAGCTTGAGAATAACCTGGACAACATAGCAAGACCCCATCTCTAAAGTAATTTAAAAAAATAATTGTAACTCCAGCTAAAAGTTACTTGTTGGGCTCCAGCTAATATTGGGCACTTGCTGCTACATTGTCATCAAAGCATCTCTTCTTAAATTTTCATCTAATTTTAACATAATATGTAGGAGAGTTCCCCAGAGCTGAATGTAAGAATTATTAAAATTCCATTGGATGAGTTTCTCCTTTTCCTGTGAGCCACTTTTTTTTCAGAAGTTCAAGAGGCCACATCACATAGTTTGTGGTTCCTGCCTACTCTTGACAGACAAACTTCATCAGGACTTTGGCCTCTTCTTGGGCTTAACACCATAAACTTTTTTTTTAGGTTACAGAGTTGCTGTTCTAGTCTGATCAGCTAACTCTAGCCACACCATTATCATTCTTGAAACTAATGAGTCATGTTTTCAGCAATCGGTGTCATTTTTAGTCTGACAATGGTATACTTTTCATTGCAAATGCCACTCTACAGTGGGCTGATAGTTAAGGTTTTTGAGGAAATTATCATTCTTCTTGTTTTCCAAAATCAGCTAAAAAAAGATGTCTTATTTGAACTCCTTGAGCTCTTTCTGGTTCACATATCTAAGGAAGGAAGTTATGTCACTTTTTTCATCTGTCTGAATGAAGAAGTTATTTCCTCTAGGTCCAGCCTAGGTGATGATCAAATAAAAGTGGTGGTAAGTAATCTAAATGAATTTTCAAAATTTGGTATCCCACTATGGTCAAACCAGGGAATGAGGCATCATTCTTTTCCTTAACAGCAACTGTAAAATTACCTGATTACTACATCTCCCTGGTGTCTGACTGGCCAAAAAACCAAAAAGCATAGAGCATTAATCCTGGTTTTGCTCTTTCATCATCTAGTTGGATTGACATGATCTTTGATTATGAAGATAGCCTCTTGTTTTAGTACATTGTTCACCAAGTTCATTCATCATGGTCATAATGCATCTATGTAACTCTTATAAAAATATGCTTCCAAAAGTTTGCAGCTTACCCTTCCAAAGGTCTAGATGCAAGTTGCAGGTGATTGGAAAAAAAGTTAAACCTCTAGCTATCTGAAAATATAAGCCAATTTTGTGATTGTGGACTAAGAACAACCATTTTGTTAGGGAGGGAGGCAATACTTAAGACACTGGGAGGTAAAGGGCAGAGAAGGGCATCAATGATCTTTTTCTTGTATTACCATTTCCTCATTAAGGAAAACACTCTGATATAATGCTTAATGCTTCCAATATGGTTCATGCGCCTAAATTTAATTGGTCACTAAGTTTTTCTTCTGCCATATAATTTTGATCACCATTTCTCTAAACTTTCCCAAGAAATCATTCACAAATAAAAAGCCATGGCTTTTGTTCCTAGATCTCTACCCAACGTCCTTGCCAAACCCTCTGAATGTGGTACCATGAGCTATAATTAACACTCTTAGGTCTATATCGTATAAAGAAACTAGGCATTAACTTTCCTCTCTCCTTAAAACACAGAAACTTGCTTCTTTTTTTAGGGTGGTCATAAAGGACCTATGTGTTTAAAGAAACATGTCAGTAGACCTTCTGATGACTGGAGATCTGTCCAAAACGTTGCTACTCTTAGTAAGATGCTTCCTGAAGGGTAAGATGCTTCCTGAAGGGATAACTGGATCATTTCTATGTGTACCTTGCAGGCAGTTATTCTTACCATGGGAATCATTCCTGTTAAAATATGTGGTAAGAAATCTATCCCTGGGCCAGGCACAGTGGCTCACACCTGTAATCCCAGCACTTGGGGAGGCCGAAGTGGGTGGTCACAACGTCAAGAGATCGAAACCATCCTGGTCAACATGGTGAAACCCCGTCTCTATTAAATACAAAAAATTAGCTGGGCATGGTGGCGCATGCCTGTAATCCCAGCTACTCAGGAGGCTGAGGCAGGAGAATTGCCTGAACCCAGGAGGCGGAGGTTGTGGTGAGCCAAGATCGTGCCATTGCACTCCAGCCTGAGTAACAAGAGCGAAACTCCGTCTTAAAGAAAGAAAGAAAGAAAGAAAGAAAGAAAGAAAGAAAGAAAGAAAGAAAGAAAGAAAGAGAAAGAAATCTATCTCTTTGTTTGGCTCAAGTGATAAATCATCTCACCTTGGCCATTGAAACTACTCAAGTCAATCTCAATTCTTTGTTTGTGGTTGTTATGAGGGATAGAATTTTCCTTTGTAGTCCAAAGAAAAGTCTGTGCATTGCAAATATGTCCTTCAGTTCCTGAATTAATACCTGGGACAAAGGAAAGATCAATACAATAACTAAAAAAAAAAAAAGCCAAATGGGTGTCTAATGTAGACCCAGATGGCATATGATTTGTTTAGTTAGTTTGGTTCAGAGACTCTGGGGGGTAAGCTCACCAGATAAAATGCAGGATGTTCACATAGATTCAAGTATCACATAAAAAATAAAGAATGTTTTATTACAGGCATGCTGCATGCAATATAAGGAACATACTTCTATTTTAAAGAGTGTTTATCTGAAATTCATGTTAGCTGGAGATTCTGTATTCTTACATGTTAAATGTAACAACTCTTCATGAAAGGTATTGTTGAAGTCATTATTACAAGATGGCCTTATTCTTTTTCTTGAAGTCCTGCTGATGTTCACCTTAATTAAATGCTGCATGAGCAAATTGAATGGGTTTGATCTTAGTCTCTGTTGGACAGATTAATCAAGGCAGCATACTCATAGATAATTTACTTCAGTTAAGACCTTGTAAGAAAAAAGGATAGATGTTTTTGAAAGGCAATTTTCTATTGTCACTTGCATGAAAGGACACTTTTATATATCTGTTTCAAAAAGTGCATTTTGTATATAACTATTGGCATCTAATTAACATATTTTACTCTTTACACACAATTTTCATAGGATTCAGGAACAATTTCTTTTTATCCAGCTTATAAAGAGTGCTCATAATATTGTGTCTTGCTAATAAATATTTTCACATTTAGTTATAACCATGTGAATTAAAAAATAAATGAATAAATTACCATAAAAGAATACAATGATTCTATATTCTTTTAAAAGAATATAAAAGAATCACTATATTCTTTTATGGTAATTTATTCATCACATACATAGAACTTATGTGTTTTTTCATCAGGACAATGTATTTATAACTATAACTTCTACATATAAATAAATTTGTCACTTAAAATATGACACTGATATCTTATTAAGCATGATGGACCAGAGATGAAATTCAATATAAGCTGGATTAATGTAGTGCCACATCCAAGTGGGGTTAGTTAGAAAACTCAAGAAGTAACTTCTAATGAATTGTTGTAATGGACTTTTATTGAATTAACATTGCAATTAAAGAAAGTAGACACTATCAAGTATCTGTTCCAATGTTCTCTGAGAATTCCTGATCAAAACAGGGTTAGATTTCTGGCAACTATGCTTTTACTATATAATTCCTATATCAGAGTTGTTAAACTATATTGAATTTCTCTCTGTCTTTGTTGTTTTTTAGCATGTGTCTGAGAAGTTGTTAAAGGTAGAGTGAATGCCTTATTATTAAATGATTCTTGTTGAAAAACTCTAGCCTGGGATGATTGTACTTTATTTCAGACTAGGTTATTACTGACCATTATAGATGCCATTAAATGGTTTGAATTTATATATTAATATTAAATCAATTTCCTGTTGCTGTCTATATAGATTTCAAAAATTATTCCCAAAAACATTCATCAAAATTTCAAGTAAAATAATTCTGATCTGTTTATATGGCGCCTTTATTGATTCTTAACAATACAGTGTATGCATCATGGCAAAGCACAGCACATTCCTATAATGAGTAAAAATTATTTGTTTGTCATCCCCAATTAGAATTAGAGCCAACGTTTATTTAATGAGTGTAATTTACCCAAGCAATTGAGGTTATAGTTGACCTTTGTTGTAGGCAATTGGTCAGCATTCTTGGAAAAATTATAGGAAAGATGTAAACCTTGGAAGGCTGGGAGGTTTTGCGTAAGCTTCAGGGAAGAGTGAGCTGAAGGTGGCTGTTTTTACGCTGAGGCAAAGGACAAGGATTAGGTACAAGGGAATGTAGGGGAGTTTATACAAATAGCTTGTTTACTCATTGTCCTAAAACTGACCTTTGATCACCCAGACATAGGACTTCACCCTACTCTGGGGGCAACAAAGTTAATTACACACAAACTGTGTTTGCTCTAAGCTTTTGTCATTAAATCTGTACTAAACAAATGTGAGCGTCTCCAGCTTATCAGGGCCGCACTTTCTCATTTGCAGTGCTAAGCCATGTGGTCCCCTAGCTGCCCTCATAGGCAAAATACCTGTGTCTGTGTACTCTTTTCATCCTTCGCTTGGCTGGAGTCTGCAGGACAGACTCGGCACTTTGTCATTGAGCTCAAGTCTTAAAACTCACACAAACCACTTTCTGCTCTACCTACTTCATAATCCTTCTGAGTTCTATCCAAACAGGCCCCATGACTCTGCTTCCCACACATGCCTTAGTTACTCTAACTTCATGACATAGTTGGTACTTGGAAATTACACGTCAGTCATGATCCAGCTATCTACAAGAGAGAGCCCTCAATTGTAGGATAGTGATATTTCAAACTCTCTTTAAGCTGACAGTGAATTATTAAAACAAGTAGAACTTGTGTTGTTCTGTGTGAACATAAGTAAAAACACAATGTATGAGGAATGTGTTTTATGTTTTTATTCTTTTTTTTTTTTTTTTGGTGTGCCTAATTGATTGATAGGGACTATATATAGCAGCTTTCGGAAAAACCAAAGAGGACTTTAGCTCCTGTCACTTTATTTCATAATGGTGAGGTTTCCTTGTAGTAACTGTCTTTCATTTTACCAGAGATTCCAAGAATAAGCTTTATGTGTACATTATGTAGGGTGAAAATCTCAAATTTGCAAAAGAGTAGGGAAGGTATCATGTGGTGACCCATAAGTGCAAATGAAGCTATAAAATTTGCATAAAATATTTAAAATTTTGAAAAAGAAATAAATTGGAAAATTAGAGAAATAAGTGTCCATGCATTTATACCATATCCTTTCCCTCTTAATATATCATGTGGCTTCAATAATGTGTGAATATGTAATATCCAATAATATAAATTATAAAGTATTAGGAGGATTTTTGTGTGGATACACAAAAGTGACATTCACTTAGCATGTTTATTTTCAAACATTCAGCTCATAATGGGGAATTCCTTCAACACTGCAGGAAAATGACTGACAGAAAGCATTGTTTCATACTCGTTTTAATCCAGTTGGCGTGAGACATGGAGTTTAAAAAAGGCCTTTGTAGGTTAAAGGTTGAATAGTATGAAAGATAGTTTATACAGCCTGTAAGTAACCCTAAGGGAGTTTGTTTCTGCTCTTTAAAGTCTGCCCTTTTGACAAACTAAAATGATTTTAAAAGAAAATGATTACTAACACAGTACATTTCACTATGGATGAACAGTAAGCTATACATTGAGATAAAGGTCAACTGTGGCTATTGGTTAAATCTGCAGGAGGCAGGAAATGAAAAAGCTGTCACTGCTGAAGGAAAGAAATGTGAAATGAAAGACTCACAAAATCCTTCACAGATCTCTAACAGGAGACAGACGGCTCAAACTCTCAGGTTGAATGGAAAGTACTAATAATACTCCATTAGTCGCCATTATATTGTAGTGGAAAATATAGGGTAGCATTGCCTTTAAACAATAGGAAGGTCTTTTATAGTCTATTCTAAAGAATGCCATAGTGACTCTTAGAAGTAATTCAGAACTAAAGCTTAGTGATGCCATTTTATGTAGGCCTGTCTTTTGACATTTTTGTTTAAAGAGAATCTTATCTTCAAAATTGGGTAAATATATCCAAACTCATTCCAGCATTTTGAATTAGGTAGAGTTTCCATTTATTTTCAATATTTATTTGACTTCAGCTGCCTTGAGTTCTTTATGAAGATTTTTTAAAATTTGTATTCCTAGAGTTGTTTTTGGCTTTTACATTAAATCAGTGATGAAAATATCCCATGTCTTGAAAAATTTAGAAATTAGACACATTCTTACAGTATTGTTGGAAGTGTACAATAATTCTTTCTTGGAAATGCTTTTATAAAGTATATATGAAAATCCTTAAGAAATTGGCCCATTTGCCAGGTGTGGTGGCTAATGCCTGTAATCCCAGCACCCTGGGAGGCTGAGGCCAGAGGATCACCTGAGGTCGGGAATTCGAGACCAGCCTGGACAACATGGAGTAACCCTGTCTCTACTAAAAATACAAAAAATTAGCTGGGCATGGTGGTGTATGCATGTAATCCCAGCTACTCAGCAGGCTGAGGCAGGAGAATTGCTTGAACCTGGGAGGTTGAGGTTGCAGTGAGCCGAGATTGTGCCATTGCACTCCAGCCTTGGAGCAAAACTCCATCTCAAAAAAAAGAAAGAAAGAAAAAAATTGGCCCATTGTATAGTTAGGAACTGATAAAAGGAAACAGAAAAAAATTTAGCCATTTATAGCACAGTTTCTGAGAAGAGAACTTCGAACAAAGCCAACAATCAAAGAATGATTAAATAAAATGTGGACGCCCCTAAGACAACCATCTCAGTATCACTTTTTCAGAAAGGTTTACCCTTATTACCCTGTCTAAAATTTCCCTCCACCCTTTTTCTATGTCATCTGTTCTTGATATTTCTGTTTGCCCTGTGTCTTGTTCCTAAGAAACAGTCCTGTCTTTCTCCTGCTGTGCACCATTTCTCAAGATGAATAGTCCTCATCTATGGTAAACCCAGAGGACTTCTGCCTGAGTTTGGTCAACGGGAGACCAGCATGGGAAGTTGAAGGACCCAAGAAGGGAGGAGTCCATGGATTTCTACCCCTCTCTTTGCCTTTGGTTGCATCTCAAGCAGTAGATGGGTAAATTCCTAACGAAGACCTATCACAATTCCAGCTTTTGCAAGTTCTCTGGCTTCTGGGTTTCTGAAATACTATATCTTCAATTTGTTCCTCCAGGAGTGAAAGAAGCATTCTACTACTAGGATCTGCATGGCTTTATAGACATTGGTTCAGCTTCTTGACCTACCACATTAATAACCAATCCCCTGCATTAAAGTCCCTCTTTTTTGAATACCCAGAGATATTTATTTCCTGGTTGGGCACTTATTGATAAATTAAATTTGTTTATTATAAAATTATCTTGGTAATATATTTTTATAATTTGTTGTAAGGGGATCACACCATTACTTAATGGGAATACTACCATTAGACCCTGTGGTTGCTGGAAGTTTCACTTACAATGTTCAAAGAGCTTTTTGGAAGTTCCTACTCTGTCTTAATTACAAGATCTTCACTAGTGTTAACTAAATCGAGTTATAACAGTGAGATAATAATGTAAGAGAACTTTATGTACTTTGAAGAAACTACACTAGCCACTTTGTGAGAAAATATTGTCTCAATAAGACAGCTTCTTTAATAAGAAAATCTTTATGCATTTTGTTTAAATTATATCTATTTTATTTCATACAACTCAGATGAATCATGTTATCTCTTTATCCAAGGCATATTAATTGAATGACAATAATTGTATTTTTATTTTTTCAACATGCAACAGGGCCATGTATATAACTCTTTATGAATGAAGCTAAGCAAATGGCATGCCAAACAATCTACTTGTGCTTATGAAATTGTAACTGTTTTTTTACCTTTTATTTTGAATTTTTACTTAAAACTCTGAATTTATTTTCTGATAACATTCTTATTTTTAATCTTTTATTTTACAGTTTTTCTTTAAATAGTTTTATTTTTTACAATGTGTTTTGTTTATCTTTGGTAAGTGTTCTGAAATTACATCTGCAAATGAACTTTAATTAGTTTTGCATTTATTTAGCATGCTTGTTATGAAGGCAGAACTAACTGAAAATCCACATCTTTTCCCAATTGGACCTTCCAGTTTTTTGTTTGTCTGCCAGTACACCAAATTATTTGTTTTTGTATTTTAAAATATGTGTACTTACTTTTATCCTCTAATTCAAATTTATATCTAATGCAAAACTAGGGATAATCAGCAATCAGAAAGATAATGTAATTGACATTTATCATTTTAATTTAAGGTAGCAGAGTGACCTGAATATTTGTCTAAAATAATTTACCTCAAAAATATTTATAATTATGTAATTATATTTTAAAAAATCAGTTTAGTGACACTGAAATAATTATCTCCAAATGACTTGACATTATTCGAAATGTCATTTTCTATGTTGTATTTTTCTAGTCAACTAAATTGTGAAGATGCAGTTGAGGGGTTTTAACACTGTAAAGAACAACCAACACAGTAGCATTCGGGTAATTCTATATTTTGAGCCACAGACCACACTTAGGCAATTCACTGATGATATATTATAAATTGTTCTTAACTAATGTCATAAATAGCACTCATAATAAAGTTAAATTAATAATGCTATTTAGATATACACTGAAATGTTTAGACATGTATAACAGGGAGTAACGAATTAATGCAATTTACTAATAATTATTGTAAATCCATTCAGAGATAAACCAAAGTGACCTATAACACCCACCATTAGCTTTAATTTGTAATACTTCACATTTACTTAGAAATCTTTGTTAAAGTTGGTATCTCCCACAACGTGAAGGCATTCTTCTGTCACATGTTAAAAACATAATGCTAAATCTGTATTTTGCTTTATATACACATCATTTTGTTTTGCTTGAAAATAATTGTAGGTCATTATAATAAGTAGTCAATTTAGGTTTGAAGTATCCAGAAACAATGGTTTCACAAATCAACCTTAAGCAGTGTTGGCTCAGACTGCTACTCTCTGCAACCCATTCCAATTGATGAACACCACCTGTGGCACTCCTAATTCACAGCAGCAGGCAATAATTTCCCTTGGATACCCATTACCAGTAATTATTCCCAAGACAGACTATTAGCTATGGCTTGTGAACATCTCAGCTGTAAACATGAAAAAAATTAATTCTAATATTTCCTTTGAGAGGATTTTGGACGTTGGTGACAACATAAATTAATAAAATTCTCTTTAAGGAAAAAAGGCATTAGCATAGTTTTGGAAAAGTTATAAAATTATTTAAAATAATAGATTCACATATTTTGCAGGGTTCTTATGTGATTACGTTAAATATAGAAACAGTTGTAAATACTGTTGATAAGGTAATGTGAAGCAGTTGATATTTAACTGTTGACTTTTTCCTTCTTATGAAGTCATTTTCAAAATTTGACTTTTATCGTAAACATCACTGCTTAAGAAGAAAAAAAAGAGAAAAAGAAAGCATTGAGTGCAAGAAAAACTCAAACTCTTTTTCTCTGTTCTCACATTACAACAATCAACATAGAAGATTTGTGACCAAATGCGGGAGGATTTCTCCCCACCCACAAGCAAGCAATCAGTTCTGCAGTGGACACCAGGTGGATGTCCTCCAATCCAATTCAATGCTGAAGCTGTGAACCTGGCAATAGCGTCAGACTCCATAAGTTGAAGGCTTAGTCCCACAAGACTACCCCATTTAGACGTCAGTCACAATCCTAACCTAACCTCTGGGACTTCTGACTGACCCATTTCAGGTTGGAGTTCTCACGGCTCTTTCTTTTGGCTCAGTTAATTTGCTAGAGTGGCTTACAAACATCAGAAAAACACTTACTTGTATTTAGTGATTCATTAAAAAGGGTATTTTAATAAAAAAAATAAACAGCCAGATGAAGAGCTACATAAGGGAGTCCAGACGTTTCCCACGCATGGAAGCTTTTGTTCCCAAGGAGTGGAGGTGCACCACTTACCCAGACCATGAATGAATTCTTGTTCACCTTCTTGTAAGGCTTCACGAGTTCAGCTGTCCAGAAGCTCTCTATGCCCATTCTTTCAGGAATTTTACAGAGATTCGTTACATAGGCATGATCTATTTAATCGTGAACAACTGTGTAGAAATGTGATTGGACAAAAAGAGTATTATTGAATACTGACAGACTGAGGGTAGGAGTCCAGCAAGGCCTGTTTGTTCAGATTCTTTTCGGCCTCTCCGTGCAGCATTTCCTCCCCCAGGTTAGGACTCCTTCTGAAAATGGGGGTTTTAGGACCCACCTCATGCAAAATACGTCAAAGGATTTATTTATGTCCAGCCCTGAGACAGAAAGGCGAGGGAGGGTCTGCCTTTGGCAGAAAAAAAAAGCCGATGAAAGAAGCGTAGGAGAAAGAGAGATTTTGCTTTCTAAGGCCTACTTCTGAGGTTTAAAGTGACCCAACATTGTTAAGCCTGTAGAGTGTGTGTGTGTGTGTGTGTGTACACACATGTATATGTATATGTGTATATATTTTATATATATATAAAATATCACAAGCATTAAAACATTTTACATGCAAATTACACTTGGAAACTTGCATTTACTAAATTTCACAAGAATTTAAAGTGGTTGATTTAAATATTCTTTCATAAAAGCATAAATTCATTTGGAAAAATGCAACCTGTACTTCCATGCAAGTTTACTATTTCTACACTTTGTGATATTAAAAATGTTATAGACTTTTTATCTCTTATTTTTATAGAGCACATATATTTGGGTCTTTTCATGCCCTTGTTCATTTTTGCCATTTAGAGGGGTTGTAAAAAATAGACATGTATGTCTATAAAACTTCCGGAGATGTATATTCATAAGCTCTGCTAGCCTGCTGCAAATGCTAGTGTTTGACAGTTCACAATTATCCATTTTTTAGTTTTCTCGGTGAAGGCAAAACTATATTGGCTAAACATCATAGCCAATATGTATATATGTGAATAGGAGGATTAGAAGCAGAGAGAAATGTCACCGTGCAAGATATACAGGGTGCATTTTTGTTAAGAAAAAAGAGTATAGTATTGCTGTAATGTAAAATGGCTGGTTCTTCCATAATCAGAGAAATGTGTAGGTCAAAGCCTGGGTGGATATAGACACTTGAACAAGATTTTATAGTTGAAGATAGAAACTGAAATGTTTGGAGACTTGGAGAGAAAATTTTATTTTGCTTGGTCAAAGATGGCTAACATTTAGTGAATTTATTTATAAGATTTTCAGAAAGAACATTAGCATCCAATATATCCTAGTACAAAATTGGAATTTGGTTTTTGTTCTATTACAATTTTTGGGGGGCTTCTTGGATTATTGGTATTCTCTGAATAAGAGTTTGGATTTTTCATTATCTTCTGAGCAATCTGAATAAAAGGAAAAGATCCTATGTGTTATCATTCTATGTCTTTCCTATGTTTTATATTGACTTTAATATGTTCTTGATTATTTAAGAAAGCAAAGACAACAAAAAAGTGGGTTTCTTTTTAATTATGTCACCTCTTATGCTCTTTACTTGCAATAAATTTTGTTTCACTTTAGCAGTCAAGTATTGTTTCTCAATAAGCCAGGTCTTATTTAATCAAGTTTTCAGATCTTTTGACAAATTTTAGTATTTTGCCATTTCAAATGGCATTCTAAGTAATGTTTTGAAAACCAAAAACTGTTTCAAAGATTTTCCGGAGGACTCCTAGATGATCATACACACACACACAAAATCTTTTTTGCACTTTTTAAAAAGAATTGCTAGAACTAATTAGATTTCTAATGTTACTATTGTTAAGAAGCTTGGTAAGTATCCTCAATTCAGATATGTTATTTAATCTTTCCTATGTTAAACATGTATAAGTAAAATGTTATTCATATAAATATTTCTTAATTTTAATGCTAATAAAAAGTTCCTAAAGATATGTCAATGTCCTTATGTCAATTATGATTTATTTATCAGAATTCTGGTGCTGCTTTATCTTATATTAAATAATAATAGCATAGTGTTACCAATTACAAATCCAGTTATTTAAAAAATATTAACCACAGCTTTACTATTTAATTTTAATACAGTGTATTCTAGGCCAGATATTTTTTCTTTTTTAAAATGATTATGCATTGTTTATCTCAAAACTGCTTAAAGAGTAGATTTTAAGTGTTTTTGCCACCAAAAAAGAATAAGTATGTGAGGTGATGGAATTGTTAATTAGCCTGATTATTCATTCCACTTTGTAAACATATATCAAAACATCACATTGTACCCCAAAACTATATATAAATATTATCAATTAAAATAAAATTCAAAAAAAATAAGGTATTACCTATACATTTAGTCTTCTGTTTGCCTCCTTTGTTGTTGTTATTTTCTTTATTTCTTCTTAAAAAATAGGATACATGTGCAGAACGTGCAGATTTGTTACATATGTATACATGTGCCAGGTGGTTTGACCTGACACACGTATACATATGTAACAAACCTATCGACCTGTCCTCTAAGTTCCCTCCCTTCACCCCCATTCCCCAATAGGCCCCGGTGTGTGCTGCTCCCCTCTCTGTGTCCATGTTTTCTCAATGTTCAATTCCCACTTATGATTGAGAATATGCAGTGTTTTGTTTTCTCTTCCTGTGTTAGTTTGCTGAGGATGTTGGCTTCCAGCTTCATTCATGTCCCTGCAAAGCACATGATTTCATTCCTTTTTACGGTTGCATAGTATTCCATGGTATATATGTATCACATTTTCTTTATCCAGTCTATCATTGGTGGGCATTTGGGTTGGTTCCATGACTTTGCTCTTGTAAATAGTACTGTAATAAACATATGTGTGCACATGTCTTTATAGTAGAATTATTTACATTCCTTTGGGTATTTACCCAGTAATGGGATTATTGAGTCAAATTTTATTTCTGGTTCTAGATCTATGAGGAATTGTCACACTGTCTTCCACAATGGTGGAACTAATTTACATTCCTACCAACAGTGTAAAAGTGTTTCTATTTTTCCACAGCCTCGCCAGGATCTATTGTTCCCTGACTTTTTAATAATCACCATTCTGACTGGTGTGAGATGGTATCACATTGTGGTTTGATTTGCATTTCTCTGATGATCAGTGATGTTAGGCTTTTTTTCATATGTTTGTTGGCCACATAAATGTCATCTTTTGAGAAGTGTCCGTTGATATCCCTTGCCTACTTTTTGATGGGGTTGTTTTTTTCTCATAGTTACGTTTAATTTCTGTAAATTCTGAATATTAGACCTTTGTCAGATGGGTAGATTGCAAAAATTTTCTCCCATTCTTTAGGTTACCTGTTCACTCTGATGATAGTTTCTTTTGCTGTGGGGAAGCTCTTTAGTTTAATTAGATCCTATTTGTCAATTTTCACTTTTATTGGAATTGCTTTTGGCATTTTTGTCATGAAGTCTTTGCCCATGCCTATATCCTGAAAGGTATTGCCTAGGTTTTTATAGTTTTGGGCTTTACATTTAAGTCTTCAATCTATCTTGAGTTAATTTTGTATAAGATTTAAGTAAAGGGTCCAGCTTCAGTTTTCTGCATTTGGCTAGCCAGTTTTCCCCACACCATTTACTGAATAGGAAATCATTTCCGCATTGAGTGTTTTTGTCAGGTTTGTTGAAGATCAGATGGTCGTAGATGTGAGGTGTTATTTCTGAGGTCTCTGTTCTGCTCTGTTGGTCTGTATGTCTGTTTTGGTACTATGCTGTTTTGGTTACTGTAGCCTTTTAGTATAATTTGAAGTCAGGTAGCATGATACCTCCCACTTTGTTCTTTTTGCTTAGGATTGTCTTCTTTGATTTTATATGAAATTTAAAATGGTTTTCTAATTCTGTGAAGAATGTTAATAGTAGTTTGATGGGAATAACATTGAATCTATACATTACTTTGGGCAGTATGATCATTTTCATGATATTGATTCTTCCTATCCATGAAAATGGAATGTTTTTTCATTTGTTTGTGTCCTCTCTTATTTCCCATAACAGTGGTTTGTAGTTCTCCTTGATGAGGTCCATCATATCTCTTGTTAGCTCTGTTCCTAGGTATTGTATTCTCTTTGTACTGCTTATTAATGGGAGTTTATTCATTATTTGATTCTCTGCCTGCCTGTTGTTGGTGTAAAGGAATGCTTGTGATTTTTGCACACTAATTTCATATCCTGATAATTTGCTGAAGTTTCTTGTAGGTTCAAAAAGTTTTTTAGCCCAGTTTATTGTGTTTTCTAAATGTAAAACCATGTCATCTGCAAACAGAGACAACTTCACCTCCTATTTGAATACCTTTATTTCTTTCTCTTGCCTGATTGCCCTGGCCAGAATTGTGTTGAATAGGAGTGGCGAGAGAGGGGATCCTTGTCTTATGCCAGTTTTCAAAGGGAATGCTTCCAGCTTTTGCCCATTCAATATGATACTGGCTATGGGTTTGTCATAAATAGCTCTAGTTATTTTGAGATATGTTCCATCAATACCTTGTTTATTGAGAGTTTTTAACACGAAGAGATGTTGAATTTTATCAAAGGTCTTTTCAGTATCTGTTGAGATAATCATATGTTTTTTCCTTTGGTTCTGTTTTTGTGATGGATTACATTTATTTATTTGTGTATATTTAATCAGGCTTGCATCCCATGGATGAAGCCAACTTGGTCATGTTGAATAAGTTTTTTGATGTGCTGTTGGATTTAGCTTGCCAATATTTTACTGATGGTTTTTGCATTGATATTCATTGGGTCTACTTGCCTGAAGTTTCTTTTTTTTGTCATGTCTCTTCTCAGTTTTTGTATCAGGATGGTGCTGACTTCATAAAATGAGTTAGGGAATTCAACTGTTTGGAATAGTTTCAGAAGGAATGGTATCAGTTCCTCTTTGTATTTCTGGTAGAATTCAGTTGTGACTCCATCTGGAACTGGGCATTTTTTGGTTAGTTGGCTACTAATTACAGCCTCAATTTCACAGCTTATTGTTGGTCTATTCAGGGATTTGACTTCTTCCTGATTTAGTCTTGGTAGGGTGAATGCATCCAGGAATTTATCAATTTCTTCTAGATTTTCTAGTTTATTTGCGTAGAGGTGTTTGTAGTATTCTCTGATGTAGTTTGTATTTCTATGGGATCAGTGGTGATATTCCCTTTATCATTTTTCATTTTCTTTATTTCATTCTCTTCTTTTTAGTCTAGCTAGCAGTCTATCTATTTTAATTTTTTCAAAAAACTGGCTCTGGAATTTGTTGAGTTTTTGGAGGGTTTTTCATGTCTCCATCTTCTTTAGTTCTCTGATACTAGTTATTTCTTATCTTCTGCTAGATTTTGGACTAGTTTTCTGTTGCCTCTCTAGCTCTTTTAATTGTTATGCTAGGATGTTGATTTGAGATCTTTCTAGCTTTCTGATGTAGCCATTTAGTGCTGTAAATTTCCCTCTAAACACTGCTTTAGCTGTGTCCCAGACATTCTGGTTGGTTCTCATTGGTTGTGTTCTCATTGGTTTCAAAAAACTTCTTGATTTCTGCCTTAATTTCATTATTTATGCAGGAGTCATTCAGGAGCAAGTTGTTCAATTTCCATGTAATTGTGTGGTTTTGAGTAAGTTTCTTAATCACGAGTTCTAATTTGGTTGCACTGTGGTCTGAGATACTGTTTTTTATGATTTCAGTTCTTTTGCATTTGCTGAGCAGTGTTTTATTTCCAATTATGTAGTAGATTTTAGAAAAGTGCCACGTGGCACTTTTATACGTACAGAAGAATGTATGTTCTGCTGATTTGGAGTAAAGGGTTCAGTAGATGTCTACTAGTTTCACTTGATCCAGATTTGAGTTCAAGTCCTGAATATCCTTGTTAATTTCCTGTCTCATTGATCTGTCTAATACTAACAGTGGAGTGTTAAAGTCTCCACTAATATTATGTAGGAGTCTCAGTCTCTTTGTAGGTCTCTAAGAATGTATTTTATGAATCTGGGTGCTCCTGTATTGGGTGCATATATATTTAGAAGAGTTAAGTCTTTCTTGTTGCTGAATTGTTCCCTTTACTATTTTGTAATGCCCTTCTTTTTCTTTTTTGACCTTTATTGGTTTAAAGTCTGTCTCATCAGAGACAGACTTTATTTTTTTGCTTTCCATTTGCTTGATAAATTTTCCTCAGTCCCTTTATTTGGAGTCTGTGTGCATCTTTGCACATATGATAGGTCTCCTGAATACAGAACACCGATGGGTCATGACTCCTTATTCAATTTGCCAGTCTCTGTCTTTTAATTGGAGCATTTAGTCCATTTACATTTAAGGTTAGTATTGCTTTGTGTGAATTTGATTCTATCTTCATGATGCTAACTGGTTATTTTGTACACTAGTTGATGCAGTTTCTTTATGATGTCATTGCTCTTTATATTTTGGTGTGTTTTTGCAGTGGTGGTACTGGTTATTACTTTCCACACTTACTACTTTTTTCAGGAGTTCCTGTGGGCATATTTGGTGATAATAAAATCCCTGAGCATTTGGTTGTCTGTAAAGGATTTTATTTCTCCTTCACTTATGAAGCTTAGTTTGGCCGGATATGAAATTCTAGATTGAAAATTCTTCTCTTTAAGAATATTTAACATTGGTTCTCAATCTTTTCTGGCTTATAGAGTTTCTGCTGAGAGGTCCACTGTTAGTCTGATGGGCTACCCTTTGTAGGTGACCAGGCCAGATATTTTCAATTGTGGATTCACATAACTTGTTTTTAAACATTTCCCCTGGCTTATAAAATGTCTCTTGAGAAATCTTCTATAACCTTATCAGAACTCCCTTGTATGTGATTTGTATTCTTTTTTCTTGCTTCTTTAGAATTCTCTTTATTTATTTTTGATTTCTGAGAGTTTGATTATAATATGCCTAAGTGTATTTTTTGTTTAGATTAGATCTTTTTGCAAACTTTACCAGCTAGTTTCACTGCATAATGACCTTATCCTATGAGGAAGTGAGAGGTGTGCTTGCTGAGTCAGGTGGATCTGTTTTGAAAACCGTAATGGTCCCAGCTGTGTAGTCTATGTGATACTTTGTCAGCTGAGGAAAATGTTGATGAAGATTGTAGTTTGACATTTCTGTCTTGGTATATTTACATCTTTCTCAAAATTTGACATGTTTTCTGCTATTATTTCTTTAAGTTGTCCACTTCTTTCTCTCTTCTTATTGAACACCTATAACTTGAATATTTTCTCATTTGATGCTCTTCTATAAATCTCATAAGCTTTCTTTTACCTTTATATTCTTTTTTAAAATCTGACTGTATGTTTCCAAATAACCTGTCATAGAGTTTACAGATACCATTTTCTTTTTGATTAATTCTGCTGATGATGATATTTGTTATATTTTTATTTTACTTATTGTATCTTTCAGTCTATAATTTATTTTTGACTTAAAGAATAATGTCAAGGCTGGGCTCAGTGGCTCACGCCTATAATCCCAGCACTTTAGGAGGCCAAGGCAGGTGGATCATGACATCAGAAGTTCAAGATCAGACTGGCCAACATGGTGAAACCCTGTCTCTACTAAAAAATACAAAAATTAGCTAGGCATGGTGGCTCATGCCTGTAATCTGAGCTACTTTGGAGACTGAGGTAGGAGAATTGTTTGAACCAGGACTCGGGAGGCAGAGGTTGCGGTGAGCTAAGATCACACCACTGCACTGCATCCAGCCTGGGCTACAGAGCAAGACTCCATCTCAAAAATAAACAAACAAACAAACAAATAAATAAATGTCAACATCTCTGTGAGACTTCCAATTTGTGTCATTGATTATATTCCTGATGTCATTGATTTTTTTCTCAGATTGTTTTCTTATTTTGCTGAGTTTTTAAAAAACAATTCTTTTGAATTATCAGACAGTTTCTCTATCTCCATTTCTTTGATTATTTTATTCTTTTCGTAATGTTGTATCTCCTTGGCTTTTTATGCTTCTTGTTGCCTTGCATTGATGTTTGTGCATTTTTTGGAGCAGTCACTTTTTGCAGACTTTACCAGCTAGTTTCACTGTAGAAAGACCTTCTCCTATGAGGAAGTGAAAGGTGTGCTTGCTGAGTTGGATGGATCTGTTCTCAAAACCATAATGATGCCAGGTGCCTAGTCTTTGTGATGCTTTGTCAGCTGAGGTCAGTGTTGTTAAAGATTGCAGAGCTTCTCAGTGGCTAATGCATTGTGGATTTCTGCAATGGTGGTGAGGGTTGCTAGAGTTTTCTTTGGTTATGGCTGCTAAGGTCCTCCTGATCTCTGTTTCTCCCCCTAGGAAAGTTGGGGCTAAGAGGATTCATCTTGCCACTGGATATGAGTTGTAGGTAGCAGTGGTACCTGTGTCTGATGATTGTCCCTCATGGAATGAGTGTTTAATGAGTGCAGAGCTGATTTAGTACATGGGGATACTGGAAATATTATGGCTCTGAAATTCTAGAAGGTAATGTCACTGCTGCAGGCACCCCTGCTGCAGCACTGGTAATAGTACAGAAGACATGGATGCTTGTGAAGCAGCTTGGGGAGCTGAGAATGGGGACACAGAGGTGCGTGGAGCTAGGGATTTTAGGGACTTTGCCTAGCTCCCTTTGGTGGCTGAACTAGGGCTCAGAACCTTGGCACACATAGTGAGGGCTTGGTTCTGGGGTATAAAGTGTAACCTAGCTTCCTATGATAATTGCTATGAAATGTAGGCAGGCCCAATGCTGCTGCCAAACATGTATCTGGACTGTGGTTCACAGAGCAGCAACAGCTCCAGGGTTGGAGCATTCATAGGGTTGGGAAATTCATGGGGTTGGGAAAGGTGGTAGCTCCTTTCCCAAAGTAAATGTGATCAATTCTCTGGGATGTATTGATGAATTGTCCTCCTTGTAGATTTATACCAGGAATGGCTGTTTGTTACTTCAATGGCAAGAGATGCTCATGTCCTTTGCAGTGCAGGAAAGTGGACACCACAGTGGTTCTCATCATGTGTTTGATACCTATTGCCTCCACTGTTTTTTTTTTTTTTTTTTTTTGGCATCTCTGTGTCTCATGTATGCTGATCTCTCTGGTGGTTCTTTCTATTTGGATATTCTCTATTTTCCTGCTCTGCTGTGTTATTCCAAATGCTTTACGGAGTTCTTGAACCCTTAATATGGGTTATTCTGGTAAGGGAATGGCTGCCTATATTTTGGGTACAGCGTCTAGTGTTACCACTTAAAGAATTTTGTTTTTTGTTTGATTGTTTTTGAGGAGAATTGCTATTGTTTGTTTCCTCCAAAAATCATGTTGGAATGTGACTGCCATTGGTATTGGGAAGTGGCACCTAATGTAATATGTTTGAGTTTTGGGGGTAGATCACTCATGAATAGATTAATGCCAGTCATGAGACTCGATTAGTTACTGGGAGGGTGAATTGCTACAAAGTGAGATTCTTCCTCATGTTTGCCTCTTTGCACATGCCACTCACCTTTCTACTTCTCAGCCATGTGTAACAGAGCATGGGGTTCCTAGCAGAAGTCTAGCAGATGCTGGTGCCACGCTCTTACAGTTTTCAGCCACCAGAATTGTTAGCAAAATATATCTCTTTTCTTTATACATTTTCTAGCCTCAGATATTCTGTTGTAGCGGTATCAAATGGACTAAGATAGAAATAAAGGCTGATTTATCCTATGCTGTCATCTTAGTATAGCATATTTTGAGACCTACTTCCAAAAACTAGATTTACAAAATCTCCTTACTTGAAAATGTTACTAGATTCTTGGTATATTCTAAGGCATATCCATAGTATGTTATGACTCATGATTATATTTTATATCTTAGAATTTTTTTCTCTGTAAGGCTTACATTTATTCATTTTAATAAATTAGATACAGTATCCATTCTTCTTATATACATGGTCAATTATATAATATATATATCATATATATGATGTATATATGATATATATATTTTTTGATATATATATCAAAAAATGATATATGATATCATTTTATATATTTTTTGTCTAAAATTTTTAAATTGGCTTTTTAAAAATACCACAGAAATAACCAAATTTTCTTCTCAGCTGCATTATTCTTATACTGAGCTTTCATCAGATCTTCAGCTTTTTAAAATCATCAGCCATAATTTAATCACAGGTGTGTTAAGTCTTTTGTTATCTTCCTCCAGATATATATTTTTTAAACTGATGCTTACCCGAATGTGCTTATAAATCAGCTAGAGGCCAGACTTTTATTTTCAACAAAGAACTATCATAGAGCCCTGTGTAAAAGGAGTATGCCAAGCAGTTTTGGGTACAGCGTCTAGTGTTACCACTTAAGGAATGTTGAAGCTATACTAGTGTACTATGTCCAGGTTTCCAGGACTTTAATTGAGGAACAGATGGGACTGTAAAATTGATAAACCAAGTTTGAATTGAAGAAATATTAATCACAAAGAAATGAATGAGCTGATGAGGGAATAAATTTAGCTTATTTCAGAATATTATTGATGTGATAATTGTTTTGTTTTCTGGAGGTAAGAGACATATTTCTCTTTTCTCTTAAAGTTATTCATAATTTATAATCCTATTAGACTATGCTTCTATAAATAGAAATAAAACATTTATCTTTTTCTCCCTTACCCATTCCTGCAATTCAAAACCTCTTGTTGAGTATGCTTATTTCCATAGCAACATGGTTGTTTGCATAAGTTCAGTAAGAACCTGTCCTCCTTTTTAGTAGTTTATAATTAAAATCATTTATTATACAAGCAGAGCTTTGCCTGGAATGTCATATTTGAACAAAATACTCATATAATCAGATACACCCAGGCACTTCTAAGAAGTTTAAGGCATGCAAATACTGTCATTTGACACTAAAAGTTAATGGGAAAAGGCTGATATCAATTAAGATGACTTTTTAAATATATATACTTTAAGTTCTGGGATACAAGTGCAGAATGTGCAGGTTTGTTACGTAGGTAAGACGGCATTTTAAGATATTCAAACAGCTGCTAGATTCTTGATTTCTTGCCAAAATATAGTCTATGGCTTCCTGAAGATTATAAATTAGCAAAATTTCAAAGGTCTACTCTACATTTCAGCCCTCCTGTTAAGTAGGTCACCTCAACTTGTCTCATCTTCCAAAACAAATCCTGGTCAAAATATAAAGATAGGGCACAGAAAATTACCAGACCTTCTGGTCCATTTGCAAATACATTTCACTCATTTTCCATGTATGAGGTAGTATAAAAATGTTTTGACCCTGATGGTCCTAATATTCTCCTTAACCTTTCTAAACTGTAAACAGGCTTTCTCCCATTGGTCACTGACATCCCTTTCTTTTAAGAGTATTTATTTTCAAAAACTTGCAAGTGTAAATTTTTTCTCTGCATTCTTTGAGTGGTGAATCACACCTGTAATTCCAACACTTTGGGAGGCCAAGGCGGGTGGATCACAAGGTTAGGAGTTCAAGACCAACCTGGCCTAGAAGGAGATATGTATATATTTCCACAGTCCCTTTGCATTTTTACAATTCAGAAATGCATTTCACAAGGAACTGAGATCCACACCTTGAAAATGTGATGCTCAAGAAAGATAGCACTCCTGTCTCCTAGTGTTTGGTAAAGGGTAGCAGCCTAACTTTGGTAAGCACCAATTAGCCAACACTTATTGCTTAATCACATTAACTAATTTCCCTCCCTCAATATTTCCACTACTTTTTCAGTAGCTCACACAATGCTTAAAACTGTCATGATTTTTTTCAACCGATTTGAGTTTAATATCTCTTTAATACAGTAAAAGTTTTCAATAAAGTCTTTCTTGCCTTTTTAACTTTTGTGGATTTTTTTTTGATAGTTCTAAACTTAATGTGCATATTTTCAGATGGTTGGAAGCTCATCTTCATAAATAGGCTCCTATCACTTTAGCTTGACTTAAGCTTCTATTTAAATATTTTTCCCTGTTTGAAGGATCTCATCATTTCTCTGTGGCAATAAAGGAACTTACTTCATTGGTAAGGCTTTTCAGAACATACAATGGGATTTGCACTCTTGTAAAAGCTGCACTCTCCTTATCACCCTCAATTATCTAAATAATGAAACAGGACAATATCATTCTTAAATGCAAACTTACCAAACTCTATGAGGAAGTCAACCAGTTTTGGCTAAAGTCTCACCTTTGGCTTTACCTGATTATACTTTGATCCTCTCTTTCTAGACATAATCAACTATCTTTTTATAAAATTGCTAGCAGGGCAATAGGGGTCCCATGTACCTACTGGACTTTAAAAGACTCTAATCTCACCCTATCTACTACATCCTTAAATATTTCCAAAATCTTATTAAATGCACACATACTTAACACCAATGAGTTCAATCTCTATTTCTCCCAGACCTCCCATTGGAGCCCTACATAAACTTTAGATAGGACACCTAGTTTTCTGAGAACTACAATAGTGCAAAGGCCAATCTTGAACTCAGGTAGGATGGATCTTACACTGTCCTCCTAACCACCAGCACTACTGAAAAACTGCGAAGAGCACAATCTTGAGCCCATGTTTCACAACTTAAAAAAATACAATCTTTACTCTGAATGAAAATCCACCTGATCTGTGAGTCCCAGGAAAACATAACAGGAATAAGGAGATGGAGATGTTTTCCCCAAGAAGTTTGGAACAAGCAGATGGTATTACAAAGGGTCAGCTTCCACCTAAGATGTTGGAAAAAAATCATCTAGAATATATCTAGTAAGGTCCTACTGCTTTTCATCTTTGTCTATGCTTTGTCATATTGCTTCTTCTTTTCCAGTGACCTCTCACCCAACTCTCCTACAATAAGGTGACCAAAGGCCTTGCCTTAGGTGCAAAATTTAAAAGGGCACAAAAAGCCATGGCAACCCAAATAAATATTATTTTGACGCAAATGGTTAAAAAGCAAAATTAATGCCCAAATAAATGATGAACAAAATGTCAAGGGTATAAATAAAGATAGGGTCATTATTATTGTTTTTACATTTTGGAATGTGTAATGAGGTGGCACACTTCCTGATCCAGTCTCGTTGTTAAAGTTTCATTATCATTGAGTTTTATATTATTTTTAACCAATTAATTACTCAAATATTCAAATTTTAAAGATAATTTTCTAATATGACTTTCATTTGAGTTACATAGTTTATGACTTCTAACCTCTAAATGCATATCTTCACATTGCTTATTTTTGTATAAGTCAAAATCTTTAAATTTATTATTATTATTATTGTTTTGACAAGGTGTCACTCTGTCATCCAGGCTGCAGTGCAGTGGTGCAATCATGGCTCATTGTAGCCTTGATCCTCTATGCTCAAGCAATTCTCTCACCACAGCCTCCGGAGTAGCTAGGACCATAGGCATACACCACCATACCCAGTAAATTTATGACAAAATTTTGTAAAGATGGATTATCTCTATGTTGCCCAGGCTGGTTTTGAACTCCTAAGCCTCAAGCAGTCCTCCCACCTCAGCCTCCCAAAGTCCTAGGGTGTAATCCTGGCTTGCATGATGTGTACGCTAAGTCACATCTTTGTTACTTTGTACGTAAATATTTTCCAATACCCTTGTCTTCTTTTACTTTTTTCTTTATTTTTAGCTGACATATAATAATTGTATGTATTTATGGAATACAGAGTGATATTACTATATGCACATACACTGTGTCATCATAAAATAAGGATAATTAGCATACTCATGACTTCATTTATCATTTCTTTGTGTTGTAAACACCTAAAATTCTTTCTTCTACCTAGCTGAAAATATGCAATAAATAGTTAAACATATTTACTCTACAGTGATGCAGAACATCAGAATTTATTCCTCCTATTTAGCTGTAATTTTGCGTCCATTACTCAATTTCTCCCTATATTCCCTTCTCCTTCCCCTTCCCAGCCCCTAATACCCACAATTCCATTATCTACTTTCATGAGCTGAAACTTTTTTGCTTATCTCTCACACAGAAGTGACAGCATGTAGTACTTAGTGTTCTGTGCCTGACTTATTTCATATATCATAATATCCTCCGGGCTCATCCGTGTTGTCATTAATAACAACATTTTATTATTTTGTATTACACATATATACTACATTATTTTAATCCATTTTTCTGTGGATGAAAATTTAGGATGATTCTATATCTTAGCTATCATGAATAGTGCTGCAATAAACATTGAGGTACAGGTATCCCTTTGACATTCTGATTTATTTTCCTTTGCATAAATACTCAAGAGTGGGATTCCTGAATCACATGGTAGTTCTATTTTTGTTATCTTATGACAATAAGAGCTGCTCCAGTCATAGTTGTCTTTTCTCTTCTTGAGCGTTTCAACATGAAATAGATAAACTGTAACAGGAGGTAACATAGTTTGAGTCCTAGAAATAGGTATGAACTGCTACAGTTGGTTTTACATTAATCACTTTACCGTAGAGCTAGAAACAAATACATTCCTTAGAGGCCGTCCTAATGAAGATAGATGGGTTCTGTACCACTAAGCTATAGTTCAAAAGAGGCTCTTAATCAGCACTCTTTTATTATAAGTCACGTCTATACTGTGCAGGAGAATTGCAGACTTACAAGAATCTTCCACTGTAAGGTCATTTGTCAATAAATGGAATGCAAGGCACTTATTGCCAGTAGTTGTTAGTTTTCTTTGCACACGTACATAATAAAGCTTTTTTTCTTTTTATTACAAAGCTCTAAATTCCATTGTTCAATGATTCTGGGTTAGAGAAATTTTTAACTGGCTGTAGATAAATAAAGTAACTTAGCACGTGCTTCTGACGCCCATTGGATAAGACAATGGTAATGATTCATTTCCATTCTATATTTTAAGAGAAGATTTTTGAAGTACAAGTAGATTTATCTATTAATACATTGAATACTTAAGACCACAGAAAGAAGATTAAGGTTTGCTAATTCCTAATGCTTTATTTAACCAAAACTCATTAAAAGTATAGCACTTAGGCACTGATATAAATCATTATAGGCAAATTACTCATTATCCCTACCTGGTAATGCATGATTCTAATGAAATGTAAAAGAATTTGGTGAATCAGAAAAGTTATAGTAAAATGAAAGCTTAAATAATTAATTACAAAGATAATGCATTTGTAAAATACATATGTGTTTATACTATAAGTTAAAGGTGACTAAATTACCATATAAATAAAATATAATTTCCTCTGGGGCCTCAATATTTGTAGGGTTGTAATACATTAATATTTTCAGATATTCGCAATATAACTAAGCCAATCTTCTCTTGATTCTTAGGTTGATGATGGCATTGGTAAATATGCTCTTTTACTTTCATAGTTACTGGGTTAAATGTCATAGGCACAGATATGTGTTGTCACTTTCTCTAAATAAAATCCAGCAGCAGTAGCAATTACTTCCAAAGGATATTGACCACATGCCAGAAATTCAGGAAAGAGGAGAAGCTAAGAAGGTAGAAAAAAAAAAAAAAAAAAAAGTAGGACAAGAAGAATTAATAAGGGAGTCTTTGACACCTATCTCACATTTTTTCGACAAATACAGCAGTCACATTGGATTTCTTTCCACAGAGAAATTGCATTTTTCTATTTTTTAAAAATATTTCAATTTCTCTTTCACTTTTTATTAAAGTGGGGTTTTTTGCATATTTTTACTCTCTCTGTCTCTCATTTTACTTGCACGAAATGTCTTCAAACCCTTAAGCCCTCACTCTTAAGCATCTTTAGAGTCTACTGGGCACTGTTCTGACACCATTTTTATCCCTGATGCTCTTATTTTACAGAGAATGTGGTAGTTGCTCCTGCTGAGACCACAATTTCCATATTTTAAACCCTTTTCATTTATTGGTAAAAGCTCTCAAAAATGTGTTCCCACCATAACTTCCTTTCCAAGAACTTTGTTCTTCCCTAGCTTTTTGGGGCACCATCATTATATCTTTTCTCTCAGATTTCTCCTCTGTGATATCTTAAATAATGGTACCTATTTTAAAATAAAGTAAAACAATTTTTTTAAAAAACATCACCTCTGTCTTTTTCCAAACTTGGAATAAGAGCTAGAATAAATTAGGTATGGATATCAGAGACTTTAAAAATGAACAATTAGAAAGTGTCACATATTGGAAACAATTGGAAAGTTTCACTGTTCAACATCCCAATTAGAATCATTCAGTGTATGTAATATATCATACTCTTTCCTTTAGGTAGCCAAGATATTTACATAATGCTAGACCAATGGGTCTAAAATAGGAGACTTCAGGGTAGTAAAATTTCTGATAATTGATTGGATTCTGCAGTAACTACTAAAGACTCATAGAGTTTTGTTTTCATGTGCAAATACATCTTCTCTAAAAGGAGAACACTGAAATGTATTTTATAAGATTAGCTATGTTATGAAAGCTAATTTATGCTTAAGCTTTCATAAATTTGAATACAATAACATATAGCCAGCAAGTAAGTTCTACAAATACTTGCATGTCCTGGATTAGTAATTAACATCTTATAATTAGTAATATTAAGTAATGGTCTTACATGATGAAAAACTTCAGAACCTGACATTTTTATCACATTGGTAAAGGCAAAAATTTTTAATGACAAGGTACAAGGTTCTATTATTTTAATTATTCAATTTGGCAGAATTTCTTTTTGCTTGAAAAACATTCATTCCGGCCGGGTGCAGTGGCTCACACCTGTAATCCCAGTACTTTGTGAGGCTGAGGCGGGTGAACCAGGAGGTCAGGAGTTCAAGACCAGTTTGGACAAGATAGTAAAACCCTGTCTCTACTAAAAATACAAAAATTAGCTGGGCATGGTGGCAGGTGTTTGTAATCCCAGCTACTCAAGAGGTAGAGGCAGAGAATTACTTGAACCCAGGAGGTGGAGTTTGTAGTGAGCCAAGATTGTGCCACTGCACTTCAGCCTGAGCGACAGAGTGAGATTCCATCTCAAAAAGAAGAGAAAAAAAGATTCATTCCACACAAACCTAAGCCTTTGGTCATACACCATACACATATGCCTCTGTGGTGTTGTTAGAAAATATCTTGTTGTTGTACCATACTGTTCTTGGCATCTTCGCTGTTGATCATAGTGAAGTGAGGTAAATGACTGTGTTAGGATTTAGCTGTATATGAGATGACAGTCATGTTTTCAAATAATAGAGTTTAAAACTATGGAAGGAGTGGTGTCCAAGTAATTGGGGATTGATGCAGGGTTTGCAGCTACCTCGTAGGATTTATCTTAATTCCAGCCCTAACAGGAATTCAGGAGTTAGCTTGAAGTTAAAGATATATCTGTTTCTTTATTATCATCAAATTTGTTGACATCTATGATCTCTTGAGAAATGTTTTACGTTTAATGATTAATATGCCATATAATTGTTTATATCCCTATAAATTATTCATTAGAAATGTATTAAATTGTACATTTAACACATGTATAAATGTATCAAATTGTGCATTTAACACATTTATAAATGTATTAAAATAAATTTATAGTAAAAGTATTATAAGTATACAAAATTAAATGTTTATTTAGATTATTTTTTATTCCCAAATTCAGTGACCAAGTGGAATAAGATATTTATTTTTGTTTTAATTCAAACAATTTATTTTTTAACAAAAAGTTCAGGATTATAAAGACATCAGGCAATAAATAAACTATTTTAAAAAAAGAAGTAGCAAATTGATTCAAGCCGGACCCCTGGAAGTGATCAGTAAAATCATTTAACAAGCAGGCTTCAAGACACTCATACAGATAAAAGAAGAGAAAGAAGAGAAAGAAACTGGCAGAGGACAGAAAAGTTGTAATTAGTGAGAACAAATTACATGTATTTAAAAGTTTCCATATTAATTTTCATGATTATCAGAGTAGATAAATAAGCAGAAGACATTCCCAAAATTACGTAAATATTGCTTCACCAGATGGTCTATCTGGTTCTTAAAACATATTCCACGAAGGTAGTAAAATTCTTAAAAGCATTATTTTATAATTTTAATATATTTTATTCATGTTTCTATATTAAATATTAGAAATGATTCTAAACTATACTTTTAGAGAGAAATACTTAATTCCAAGGTTGAATGTTTTTATATAATTTTTTTCTTTGATGTGTATTAGAAAGTGTATTCAAATTCTGTAGTAATAGAATCCCATTTTACAAAACTATTTTTTTGTTTTGGTAAATTCTATGCTCACCAGCAATATAATCATGGTTTCTGCATTACTGTTTTGTTTTTTATTCAACTTTTCTTCTTATCTATAATACTTTTGATTCACATTTTTCCATGAGGGGCTAGTCATCAAATGCTCCATGGCAAAAGTATTGTCTGTAAAACTGGAAACAAATTATTTTTATTGCATTTCTTGGTTTTTAAAAGCTGAGTGAAAGTCCAAAGCCAACTAAGTCTGTTATGGCAGATTAGATATAGGTATATATCTCTTCTATTGTAGAAACTTACTGTTATAATCAATAGAAGTAAAAGATCAAGAACCCAGGATGAGAAATAAGTGGAAAATTGCTAAAAAGGTGTCACAAGAATTTTAGAAGCTAAGAAGTGGATATGCAAAGTTATCTGACACCAGAGAAAGAAACGATCAAAGCTGGCAAGAAGTGAAGAGTTTGGAAAGTGAGGCACATTACCCAACAAACAGAGATAATCTCCCAACCCTCCAGGTTTCTGAACTAACAAGTACCAAGTTCTTATTTACATAGCTTTGAAGTTGGAGTTGCAATGAAATTAGACAGGTTTTTTTTTCCTCCACAAGTTTCATTATGAAAACATTATGTTGTACACCTTAAATATATGTAATAGAAAATAAATTTAAAAAGCTATCTAAGAATGTAATAAAATACTTTAATAAAAGCTGTTAAAGGTTTTGAACATTGATGTTAAAATAAAAATACCCTGTGTTCATGGATAAATATAGCAAAATTGCCATCATTAAATACAATACCAAAATGATATTAATTTTCTCTGCAAATAATTTACAAATTCAATTTAATTTTAATTAATACTCATAGGGATTTTTATACGAAAATTATCATGAGTTTTTTTTCATTTTTCCCTTTCTTCATTTGATTGAAAAATTAAATGAAAATGCAAAGGAAACAAGTTCATCTATGTTTTCCTATTGACCATACATTTTTCCCATATTTCAGATTCAATGCAAATAGTGAAAATTTTTGTCTTTTAAAATAAATTTCTTAAGAATTTTAAAAAAATGATTGGTTACATTTCTAAGCATTATCCTCTAAACCACTTATCCAAGTGAAAATAAATCTAACATAGTTTTAGTGGCTTGTTTTGTGCAGATTTATGTATACTTAGGGAAGGAATTTATTTGGTTAAACATTAAACAGGAGATAAAGTGAATGAGACACCAGTTGGCAGTCAGGTTTTACATACTACACAAAAATTTAGGATTCACTTCTTGAAAAATGGAATTCTCCATTTAAAAAGATATTAGCCAAAGGGATTTGAGGATAATTAAAATGCTGTGTGACAGTGCCTCTGATATCATACAAAAACATGATTAATTTTTATAGTGTTTATATTGCATTGCATATATAGATGGATAATCAAAGATGAATAAGTTTGAGATAATAATATCCAACATTAAAGATGGAAAATAATTTTGTTTCTCCCTATGATTTAGCAGTTTGATGTAAAGCAATAAAAAGAATCAAACAAAATGGAAAACAAAAGTTTCATGAAATTTACTGCAAAGAAGTTAAAAAATTTTGAAAAAAGAAAACATTTTGAAAATAGTTTTCCTGAGGCATTTGCAATTTCAAAAGCTGCCTGTGTCAGGGTCCAAGAGCTCAGAGCTCTTTATAGTCACATGAAGCTATGAAATCGAACACTGTTGTTGGGCTGCCCGAGAGTGGCCAGTACAGTAAAGCTCAGAGATGGTCACGTTTAGAAATAAAGCTTTTAAATCAGAGAAATATGCTGCCATTTTTAGATTAAGTACTTCAATGACAAAATATTAATCTAAAATATGCATAAAGAGAAAACCTTCAATAATATACTGTTATTAAAATGCCCAAATATCTTGAGATCAAGATCTGTCATTGATTTCAATAACAGTATTTTGATACTTTAAAATAGACTTTTCTTCCAAATTATCCTGTGTGAGAAATGTCATGGTCACATTGTAGAAACAATGTGAGCTGGGCAATATTACTGTGATCATCTTTGGAAAATACAGTGTACAACATAGAACAGAGCCACACTATAACAGGCAATATTTCTTGAGAAACAACTATTGGAAACTAGTGAAAATTAAAATTTGGCCATAAGTCAACAGGTGGCAGTTGGTTGAATTTGAATTTAATGAACAAGATAGTTTCTTACCAATCATGAAATTGAGTTTGTCAATAGAACATTATCAAATAGAACTAATATATTTAGAATCAAGGTTTGAGTAATTCCCAAATGCGGGAGTCATTTGCATTAACAGAGGGCCCACACCTTGTTATGATATTATGTCAACTAAGCGAGGCTATAGCACCTACATTTATTCAATCACTACACCAATCCAGGTTTGGTTGTCCAGGCAGTTTTTCAACGTGGTTAACTTCTATAAGCAATTGACTTTAAGATTATCTTCAATAATATGGATGAGCTTAATCCAATTAGGTAAGGTCTTACAAGCAAAAAAAAAAAAAAAAAAAAAAAAAAAAAAAAAAAAAAAAAAAAAAA
>NW_022436949.1:32396485-32421799 GCF_009761245.1 Sapajus apella
AAAAAAAAAAAAAAAAAAAAAAAAAAAAAAAAAAAAAAAAAAAAAAACAGAAGAAGTTTCTGTAGAAGAAATTTATTTTAAAGAATGAGCCCATGCAATTGTAGGACTAACAAGCTGGAAATTCTTAGGGCAGTCCAGCAACCTGATAACTCAGACAGAAATAATTATACATTTTTGAGATAACATTTTCTGAGGCTTTTCAACAGATTGGATTGCTTGTACTTCTCTGGAGAACTCTAATTGATACACATTTCCAATGTCTCAACTTTTGCAGTAGAAGTATTATAATATGAGAAAGAAACAGTTAAATAGCCATGTAGCCTCTCCCCCTTTACTGTGAGACCTTGCCTTGAATAAAAACAAGGTAGCTTAATAAATCTTTATACAAATAGTTAATACAATTCCTTTTAGATTTCCTAAAGGAAGATCCTAATCAATGGTATAAATGTTTTCAGCAGAGTGTGCCTAGGGTTACTGTTGCCTAGAATTACATCTGCCAAACAAACACAGAATCTGGTAATTGATGGGGCAAGGATTCTTGGGGAATTCTATGGAAGCAATAAAATAATCTGAGTATGAAATTGAGATATTTAATTACAAAAATGTAACGTTTGAGAGTGTCTATTTTGCTCTTGTTTGTGTCCATGTGTATACAACACTTAGCTCCCCCTTGTGAGAAATTGCAGTATTTGGTTTTCTGCTTTGGTATTAATTTGCTTAGGATGATGGCTTCCAGCTCCAACCATGTTACTGCAAAGAATATGATTTTATTCTTTTTTATGGTTACATAGCCTCCTGTTGTGTATTTGTACAACACTTTGTTTATTCAGTCCACCACTGATGGGCATCTAGGTTGATTCCATGTCTTTGCTATTGTAAATAGTGCTGTGATAAACACACAAGTGCAGATATCTTTTTAACATAATGATTTATTTTTCTTTGGGTGTGTACCCAGTAATGGCATTGCTGGATCATATGGTAGTTCTATTTTTAGTTCTTTGAGAACTCTCTATCCTGTTTCCCACAGAGATTGTACTAATTTACATTCCCAACTGTGGTGTATAAGGGATTCCTTTGTCTGCATCCTTTCCAACATCTCTTATTTTACTTTCTAAGCACAGGCATTCTGACTGGTGTGAGATAATATCTTATTGTAGTTTTAATTTGCATTTTTCTAATGATAAGAGATTTTGAACATTTTTTCATATGCTTGTTGGCCATGGGTATGTCTTCTTTTGAGAAATGTCTGTTCATGTTCTTTGCCCATTTTTTTTTGGGGGGGGATGAATTCTCACTCTGTTGCCCAGGCTGGAGTACAGAGGCATGATCTCTGCTCACTGCAGCCTCCTATTCCTGGGTTTGAGTGATTCTCCTGCTCAGCCTCCAGAAGCTGGAACTAAACGTGCACCACTATACCTGGCTAATTTTTGTACTTTTTTTTTTTTTTTTTTTTTTAAAGTAGAGACCGTGTTTCGTTATGTTGGCCAGGCTGGTCTCAAACTCCTGACCTAAGGTGATCCACCTATCTCAGCCTCTCAAAGTGCAGGAATTATAGGCATGAGCCACTGTGGCTGGCCTCTTTGCCCATTCTAAAAAATAGGGTTGCTTTTGTTTTTTGCATGTAGATTTGTTTAAGTTCCTTATAGATACTGGATATCAGACCTTTATGGAATGCATAGTTTGCAAGTGTTTTCTCCCATTCTGTAGGTTGTCTGTTTACTCTGTAAATACCTTATTTTGCTGTGCAGAAGCTCTTTAGTTTAATTAGGTCTCATTTTTCAATTATTTTTTTTTTGTTGTTGCAATTGCTTTTAAATTTGTCTTGAAATCTTTGCCAGGTTCTCTGTACAGAATGGTACTAGAAAACAGAAGCACAGAGAGATTATTTTTCTTTCTCAGTCTTACAAAGCTACATGAATAACATATGATGTTAGTAAAGGCAGTCTATCTCTGAAGTACATATGTTATAAAATTAAAAAGAATTCAAATAAAATTAGCATGCAATATTTGTGACTAGGCAAGAGAAATAAAAGTTAAAGAACACATAAAAAGCAAAAGAAATAAACTTTGCTAAACTTGGCTACATCAAATTTAATTTTCTAATTCACCATTAACATTGTTAAAAGACAGGCAACAGACTGAGAGGAAACATTTGCCACATGTTTAACATACAGAGAATTGATATCCTCTGGATATAAATACATATCCAACAATGCAAATAAAGAAAATAAAAAGCAATTCAATTACATATTTGTGAAACAATTATAAATGGGAGCTGAAGAAATAGGAATAAAAATTGCCAGTAAAACGATGTATCTTCTCATTAATAAAAAGAAATGCAGATTAAAATATTATTAACATATTCTAACCACCAGCCTTTAATAATGCCTAATGTTGTGGAGAGTTGAAATTAAGATAGCTCTATAGAAAGTACGTTGAAAACAACTAATACATAGAAATATGCATTTTTAAAATATCTTAGTACTTCTTTTATTTATTTTTCTAATGATTCTCCTTAATGTTCATAATAAAGTATGTACACTAATGCCCAGGAAACCTTTTTTTAATAGTGAAAAAACTAAGAAAACATAAGTGTGCATTATTAGAAAGTGATTAAGTAAACTTAGGGTATAACCATATTGCAAAATGCAATGCAGAAAGGTATTCATACATATATAAAACAGACTTACATACATATGCAATATGCATACCTATATATTTGAAATATTGACTATATGCCAAAAATTAAAATATAGACTAAATTTAAAATATAATATCGATTGTGCAAAACAAAGCAGTCACATACACCATTAGTATGAATTTCTACTCTTAAATATGTGCACATACACACATAAGGATAAAAAATGTGTATATACACATAAACAGATAACAGCTATACCTACCTGTAGGAGAAGAGAAAGGCAGGAATTAGAGCTGTCAGGAGACTTTAGCTTAAATGCACCATTATAATTTCATAATAAACGGTCACGTTAATATTATATTCAATATTACCATTTGAAAGAAAATCACTAGAATAAAAACACATTCTCCCTCATGGTAGTATAATTTAATGATTTTAGAAGAAATTTATTTACAAAGTTAAGTAAAAACATCTGCACTGCACAGTTAGATAGTATGACATTTAAAGCTGAGCAAGATAGCACGGAGATCTGAATGAAAGCGGAAAGAAAACTAAAATGGGGAGCACAGGGAAGTATCTGGAAATTAAAGAACTGGCAATATATTGGATTGTGCAAGAAGTGATGAAGAAAAATGATTATATTAAAATTTATCTGAGGTTTCTGGAATTGCAGGCAATCAAATCCACCACAATTTGTAAATGCATAGAGGAATGTTTCTCTTTCTTTGGCAATTTTCGTTGCTTAGAGTAATACACAAAATATTGGGCTTTGTTTCTTTGCTTATAAAATATTCATATTAATACTTCTGCAAAATAATATCATAATCAAATATTTTATGCATATAATATACAACCTCAATGCATATGTTTTAAGGAAATTATGTCAATACCTGTTACAAAGTAGGAATTGAGTACTGTCTACTTATCATGGGATAACGGTAACTGTATGGCTAGAATTACCAGACAGTTAAAAGATGAAATAGGAAGAGAAAGAAAAGAAAAACGACAAAGAGGAGGAGAAGGAGGTGGACAAATAGCACCACTACCATTACAATCATTACCATCACTACCATAACCACTACTGAAACCAAAGTGAACAAAAATTTTAAGGACCGTTCTTGTCTATTAACATATTACATTCTTGGGGAATAGAAGTCAATATTTTAAACCCCATGCCATGTGTTCAACTTTATGACTCTGACCCTTGAATGCAAGAGAATCCAAACAGAAATAATTTGTTAGGTCATTCCTGATTAGCATATGAATGAAACAAAACAGGTTGAATTATTAAAAATCAATCCCACTATGGACTATGGCACCATGTTTTTTAATGCCATCTTGATAATATGACTGAGTAAAAATAAAACTCAACACATTTTAAGCACTGTTGAGTTAACAGGGGAAATAAATCAGAAATATTATTTAATACCTCATAGTTAATGTCAAATCAACTATTTATTTAAACTTGTTGATATGTGTATTTTTCCTAAAATTAAATTTAGTAGGTATTTAGGAGGCAATAAATTTAAAACTTGGTGACTCATAGAGAAGAGATTACAAAATCTGAACATAAAATGTCTATATGTGCCAATGTTTTAATATAAAAGTTGATTAAAATTAAAACAGATACTATAGACTTGAGGACTTTATTCTTTAAACGAACATGTATTTAGTGAATTGCAAGATATTGATATTGTTGTGGAATCTGGAACACAGTATAATATCTATATTTAATAACAATTTATGATGAAATAAAAGCAGCACAGCCATTGACAGACATTTTAAAAACGAATGCCAATATTTAGAAAAATGAATACTTTCATGTCACTTTCTATCTCTTAATATCTAAGGCACAACATTAACTACTCCAATTTTTCATAAAAATCACTATTTTTGTTTATATGATATAGATTAACAACACCAAAAGTAGTATGTACTTCAGTCTCATTTTATAATATCACATTGATTGTTGGCAATAATAACTACTTATCTACCTATCTATCTATTTTATTTCTATCAGGACTTTTTCAATTTGTTACAAATTGTTGTCATTGGCTAATGTTATAGACTTGTAAACAATTTAAACAAACACAAGTGTTCAGCGTTTTACTAAGAAACCATTTCACCAGGTTATATAAATGTATGTATATACAGGTCCCATTTGTTTAGTTTAACGCATTTTCTGAAAACTGACTAAACGCTTCATCTCTTGTTCTGAACCAAATAAGTGATTGCTTGGGCCCCTACTTTGTATTTTATTAAAGCTAAGTATTAAGAAATATATTTTCATATGTCTTAGGACTTAAATTTTAAAGCATTTTTACAACTCTTGTCCTCTAAACAACACTGTGCAATTACTATTATCAGTCCTTTACAAATCATAGTAGACACAATCATTGTTCACCAAGTACCACTCCCTTCCTCCATCTTCATCTCTGTGGGAGGAGCTCTCTTCCTTCATTGAAGCTCCATTTAGTCATTAATTTGCTTTGACCAAAGAAGTGTCATGGATGTGGTGCAAGCATAGACTTGAAATGCACTTGCATGTTTTGAATTTTCCTTCATTTCTGCTTCCATTTTTGTGAGATAACTACTTCAAATAGCTTCTCGAGGAAGAATGCTAGACCTCTGAGCAGACTTGGAACCAACCACCTGTCTTTTTGGAGCCAAGTCTAGCTGAGTGCAGCCTAGATGGACTTACCACAAGCCAACACAGCAATGTATGTTAAAAATAAATAACTATTGTTTTATGTCACTGAAATGTTGTTGCTTGTATACAACAAAAGCTGACCCAAACACAGGTTATACAAATTAATTAAAGGAAAACTAAAGAAGTAACTTTCTTAATATTATACATGTTATTAGAGAGTCAACTCCTTTTTGCTTTTTAAGTTAAACTAGAGGCTGGTTTTTGGCATTGGCATTATAAATTAGAAGCAAGATTTAAGCAAATTTTTATCACTTAATATAATACATGGGAAGTATAAAGATAAATTTAAGTGTTAATATTGTGCATGAGAGTAGACTCATATAGATATTTAAAGGGTAAGCAAATAGAATGAGCATGTAAAACAATGCTTTGGTATTTATGTTTCAATAATTGATATTCTTCACTAACAAATAACTCTGTGTTCACTATTTGCATTTTCCTTGAAGACTATCAGCATAGCTATTTAGCTGATCTGATAGCCCATGTACTCAAGGACTATGCCATATCACTAATCATATTTTGTGGGAAAGAATATTAAAGGAGAACTCATAACTTAAAAAATTTTACTTCTTCCTTATAAGTATGCGACTGTAATTTCTGCCTATATCCAATAATTTTGCTTCTACTAGAATCAAAATATCTTGAAGTAAGGATTAAATAACAAAGTACTCTCACTAATAGCCTCTCATTAGTGCCTATTGAATCAGCTGCTGAGTTAGTCCTGTGTAATCATATTAAAAGTGCCTAACAGTAACCTGTAATTTTTCAAAAGCTGAAATGAACAAAAAGAAGTTAACAATAGTCAGAGATGCTTCTGTCTGTAAAGAAATACATAAATAAAAAATCTTTAGGATATTCAGATGTAATATACATACTGAAGTCAATTCAAAACAAGTTTTAGCTACTCAGATTGCAAGGACCTTCACACATGTAGTTACTTTGAATAATTTTAAGTGACCTATGGCTAAAGTCCTTCTTTTCAGAAATTAAACAAAAGACATAACATACTGTTAGAAAAATTAAAAAGGAACAGAACTAAAAGTGATGAAAATGGTCATTTCCATTTATAATTTAAACCATTTCCTGATTGCATTTTATGTTTAAATAAATGATGACAGTTTTTTTTTTTTTCAGCAAAAACAACATGGGGAATATTTTAAACCATGGCACGTGCTCTAATTTTTAGAGCATAAGAGCTGATAACAGGGTTTTTGATTTTATGCAAATTAATTACTAATAGTTGAATAACATTTATTATTTTTATACTCATTAATGTTAAAACTGTTGAAAAAATATTTTTAAGATATTTTCCAGTTCATGTGAGGTCATTGTCAACCTGGATTAGTTTGCCCATTCTCAATGCAAATATTTTGTAAAAATTCCCAAATAACTATCTCCATGAGAAAACTAAGAAGCATTCAAATCAACTTTTTGAATTTCACGGAAATAGGATTTAAAAATGCTTATCTTTTTGCATTTACTTTATTAAATAATAATTTGAAAGTAAAGTTTAAATTAGTAGTGTTTTATATTGTGTTTGCCATTTAGTAAGCAAACACAATATAAACTTTGTTTGATAAACTTTGTTTTTTTTCTTGTTATACTGCTAGGAGCAAAGAGCTTCATTGATAAATATATTTTTTAAATGTGACTGGTAGAAAGGGAAAGTAATAAAAAAGAGATAACAAATAGATAGTTTTAGTTTCTTTATATTGAGTTATTTAAGGAATGTAATATTACTCAGGGGACTAAATGTATAAATACTAATGGTTTGCCACATCAGCTGGAAGGCAGTTAGACTCATGGCCAGAACTATGCTAAGTGACTTTCACACATTACACATATAAACTTAAAACAGAGAATGTTATACTGTAATTACTGTGTTAGAAATGAGATGATCTGAGGCTGTGAAATTTCACTAAATTTAAATCACTCAACTTCCCTAATTTAAAAATGGCAGCATTTAAATGCAAATATGCATTTGTCTAATCCCAAAACCCATGCATTTAATTACTATGCAGTACCAGTAATCATGCTGGGTAGGAAAGAATATTAAAGAAGAACTAATAACTTTGGTAGATTTTATTAGTATAGAATTAAGGGAAAAGAAATGAATTTTGAATGGTGTGAATTAATGTACCAGTGAAGGGTAGTCAACATCTCAGGAGTATGAAAAGCACATTGTAACTGTGATTAATAACCTAGCGGAGCATTATGTTTACAGGAGAAGTTACATTAGAAAAGAAATCATTTGAAAGTTTTTTGATAAAATTTCAGCTTCTCTTCTAGGACATATGTGATTGGTAAAGGAAATAATATAATTATATTATCAAGAAATGAATACAGACGATTGATTAATCAGTAATCGCTCTTAATTTACCCAGTTTATCTATGAAATGTATATGATTAAGATATTTAATGACAAATACAAATTAACGTTTATACTCATAAGTATCTTAAAGAAGGTAAAAACAAAATTCAGGTTATCAAATATGCAATTTTCACACTGAACTAAATATAAATGTTTAGTCCAAGAATGTTATGTTGGCCCGACCAAGAGAATTCAGCCTAAACCACTGAATTGAGGAAAATTATTGAACTGAATGTTCTCAGCAAATATTTTCTTCAGGTTTTAGCATGCTGGTTCTCATTTAATGCCTAAAATAATTGTCATTGTTTTCTTTCTATTAGATGTGAAATCATGCAGAAATTTTATTGCCTCTTTTTGACACATTTTGCTGCTACTACAAGCATAGTAGATTGTTTTCTTTGCCAAAACTTGCCTAACACATGAAAAAAAAATTTCAAAGTAGCTAGAGGCATTAAGGCTTATTATATTGTTGTGGATAGTTTTTAGTAATCTGATAAGGAATGTAAATATGATTAAAATAAAAATTAGTGTATTTTGAGCACAAAAAATGATATCTAATTTTTTAAAACTACAAGAAGGGAGACTTAGCTAGGACTCACTGAGCATATGGAAGTATCATTGTTCAAAAAATGTAATTTATGTACATAAAGCTGTATAATATCCCTGAATAATATTAAATATACGTAAAGTTATTTGATCCTTTAATTGAAATTTATTAAAACCAAATGTAGCAGAAAAGAAGAAAATTGAGTATTTGGAACATCTTCATTGTGTTTTGTAATGTATCTGCCAGTGTTAATTTGCTATCAATTGATCGTAGATGTTGTAACCTTCTATTGCTAGAGGTCTAATTGACCAGATTGATCAATATATGCACTTAAAATATGTGCTTACTCATTTACTTTACAGGTCTTACTACATAATACAAGTTAGCTATTGCTAGTTTCCATGAGAAAGGCTGAGTATGTCTATTATTATTATTATTATTATTGGAATAAGATACACTATGCCTACTGGTAATCATGCCAGTGAACAATGCGGGTTTTCCTCAGATGCTGATGGGCTTTTTAGCCTTAGCTCTTCCCTAGTTTAGAGCAGAGTCAGGCAATTTTAAAGGTAAGAACCTTCCATCTCTAAAGATATAAAGGAAAAGTGTCCTGTGTCCACCGCCAAACACCACTTGTATCTTAATCTCTAAAATCAGCATTCAAACAAATACCAGCTCATAACATGATCTCCACCTTTACTATATGAGTCTCTTTGCAGAAGAATTCTTGTGAAATTATAATAAAATTTTAGGGCATTAAAAATGTATTGTATCAAAACAAAAATAAATACTGAACAATAACAATATGGATAAGTGGCATAGATTACGGGGATCTGCCTGGACTGCCTCTGCTAACTGTGCTTTTGAATTAAAGACAATACCAATATGGTGGCATTAATGAGATTAATTGCATTGATAGATTTTGTTGTCATACTCTTTTTCTGTTCATAGTACAATTATTATTTAATATTGCTTCATGTTGTGAGTAAATATTTATAATAGTGAATATTTATCCTTAAGATTTGTTTTTATCAACTTCCCTAAATAACATTGATTTATATCAGGAAATTCTTCAGTAGTCATTATTCAGTTTGGTACCAAATGTCCATTAAATGAAGTGAGCATTATCCCAGTTTAACTTTTTTCTAGAACAAAATGAATGTTTAACATGTTTTCAACAGTAAAACATACAAACAGAACACATGCCTATATTTTTGGAGGGGATGCATTGCTGGGTTATTCTGGTCATTTCAATTTCTTTGCTCACTGTTGATATGCAAGTTTCCTATCTCTTCTTGATCCATGTTTACATTTCACATGTGCTTTCCTGATAGTGATCCACTGCATCAAAATTTTCAAAATAATTGACATAAATTTGTTCATGATGTATTTGTATGATTTAAAAATCGTTCTTATTTACAGAGGCCATATTCATTATGATGCCTGTCAGTTGTTAAAATATTAAAATACCTCTACCTATTGATACATGACTGCTGCCTCAATACCTGAAGAATTCCTTCATTCTGTCCCAAACCAAGAAAGCCTTTTAAAATTCACTGGATACTACCAATGACCTCCCATTTACATGCAGAAAGACAGGTTCATACTGGCCAGCCTCCTTTCTCAAATTTGGGCCACATGAGTTGGGGTATGTGAGCATATAAAGAACCTCTTGGCACCCCAGCCCTCCAGGTGAAACCAGCCAGCTATAGGATATGTCCCATTTTCTCTTACACTCTGGGCAGAGTGTTTCCTGCCTGTGACGGTGGACTCTCTTCCTATTTGACCCACTAAAATTGTAGCCACTTGCCTAACTTATCCTCACATGTCTGCTTATGAGAAACATGGTTTCTACAGCTCTAGCTTGGAATGAGCTGCTAAGAGGAGGAAAAGGCAGACAAGTGGAGAATATTGCTTGCATCAAATACGCAAGCCATGGATTGTGTTCTTGTAGGGCTGCCACACTCCATGACATGAGGGAACCCCCAGGATAAACAGGTAAATAGGAAACAGGTGCACGGACAGAACCAGGTATTCCTTCCATCTGACCCCACACTTCACTCCATAAACTATTGAATTACACCTCTATTTTGTGGGAAGAGTTAGTTAAAATCTATTTAAATGTATTAAATATTAATTTTTAGATAAAAATTACTTATTTACCACACATTTCATTTATAAATCTATCTATAGCAATTGCCTTATTTTTCAGATCACATACTTATTCGTATGTTTTCTCTTTTATTCTTTTATTCAAAATTTAGGCAGAATTTTGAAACTGATAGTGTTATATAAAGCACGCTGAGCTTTATGACTATACACTACAGTATTTAGAGTCCATTAAGTCCTACTTTCATTGTTATTTATTTTGTTGCATTTCTTTGGTTTTATTCTTTTTTCTTTTATGAATACAATTTATTAATTCTTTTTTTTCTGATGAACTAATTCAAATCTGTATACTTCTGTCTTTGCGTTGTACCACATTTTGATTATCCAAATTATTCATGTTCATTGTATATTTCCCTCCTATTTTCTGTTTTTATTCTTGGTAATTTTAATGTTTTATTATTAAACGAATGTGTACAGGACATAAATACTAAAATGATAGCAAGTTATTAATTATATTTTAATTTCTCCCAATTTAAAAATTTTAAGCTGGTTATGTAACTATTTATTAATATAGTACATTAGAGTTATAAACTCTTCAGGTCCCCTGTTTATATTTAATAATACTTCATTTTAGTTCAAGATGTGATAAAGTTTAGTCTGACATCTGTGTTTGTTCAAAGTAAAAATTACATTCTTTCAGTTTTGCCTGAAATGTTTTGTAAGTATATTGAGTTTACTAATAATTTATCAATATATTGTTAATAATACTGGTACAGCAAGAAATGTAGGAACATCTATTTCATTTTTTGTAACTGTGTAATGACCTTCTATATATCCATTATTATTTAATATATCTTAAAATAGTATTATGAGTTAATACTAGCTATCAATTTATGCCTTCTAAAGTTTGGTCATTTGAAAATTTTGAATGATTTTACTTTCTTGCTTTTGACGTACATGTGCTCTTAAAATTTATTTTGATTAGTATGTATTTCCCATCCCTTTAGCTTTAGTTGGTTTATTTACTGTGTTGGTATTTCAGATTTTTATCAAAAAATGCTGACTTTCATTTTCAGGAATATGTTACATTATATTAGATTAATTTGAAGTATGTATATTTTAACATGTGTAGTGTTAAGGAAATTGTCAAAGGACAGAGAAAAATAGGAACTATATATTATGTAACGCAAGAGAACACTAAAGCTGATATATTTGCTATGTGACTTTGTCCTACCCTTGTAGTCTAGTGACTGTATTTTCATGAGAATACCTGCAAAAGAAAAGGCCTATTTTATGGTTTAAGTGGGATATAATCCCAAGGGCAATACTGCTTATTAACTGAAGAAATTAAAAGATTGGAGATAATTGATTATTCCAGCCTTATATCTAATTAAGCATGATCACAACACAACACAATAAAGCTACTGTAATAGCTTCAGTACTATAATAGTATCAGAAAAAATCTAGACTATAAGACAATTATCATGAGAAATAATGGCAGAAATTTTATAATTATAAAGTATAACTTATACTTTATATCATTTTATATCATTATAAAATGTTTTATTATGCAGGAAAAGTTGATATCAAATTTGTTTGTAGCTGATGTCATAGGTCCAAATGTGAAATTACGCAAAACTAAAAGAGAAATGGAAATATCTATAAACATAATGTAGGATTTTAAGGCATATTTATCAGCTAATAGAAGAATCAGAAGAAAAAATAAGTAAGTGTATAGAAGATTCAAACAATACTGACACAATTGATGGAATTGACTTATATAGAAGGTACCAACAGATACCAAATGTTTATTCTATTTTAGTTTATTCTTAAATTTTTAAAATTTGTTTGTATAGTAGACTATAGAGAAAATCTAAAAAGTTTCAAAAGATTAAAATTATATAGAGTATATAATTTTACCATACTTTGACCACACTAAAGTTAATTTAAAATTAATAAAAGTAGATTTCTTTCACAAAACCTTACTGATAAATGATTAAATGACATTAAGAATTAGAAAATGACTTTCAATGACATATTGAACTTTACGGCAATAAAATTATGCATATTAATAATACATATATGTAGACATTGATCAAGAAAATGTGAAGATACAGATAATTGTATGTAAAATCTTTAAAAACATATTTTAGAAATCCCTGCAGAAGATCTAAAGTAATTAACATTAGAAACAGAAAATGTGCTACCACTATAAAAAATGCACACATAAAAGATGTGTAGTCCCCTTTTATCTAGGGTTTTGTTTTTCCCCATTTCAGTTACCAAGGGTCAATTGCCATCCAAAAATATTACATACAATAAAATATTTTGAGAAAGTCTACATTCATGTAACTTTTATTAACATGTTTTATAATTGTTTTATTTTATTGAGTCGTTAATCTCTTATTGTGTCCGATTTATAAATAAAATTTTAACATAGAGTTGTAGGTGTAGAAAAAAAAATAGTATATATAGGGTTTGTATATCATTTATCTGAGGTTTCAGACGTCCACTGGGGGATTTTAGAACAACATATATCTCATGGATAAGGAGGGTTACTCTAGTAAAAAAAGACTTTAGGAACATTTATAGGCTGACCAATTAAAAATTTTAAACAAAATAGATCCTATTAAGATACAACATGCTAAAACTGACACAGAATAAAATAGAATTTTGCAAATACTGAAAGAACTTTATCTATAGTTAGAAACATTCCCACAGCACAGGGGACAGGACCATTACAAATAAACAAACAAAAAGCTCAGGCCAGGTAGCTACAATGGTGAATTTTCCCTAACCCTTAAAATTCCCTAACCTTTAAAAAAATATTTTCACACAAATAGTATAAATAATAGAATAATAAAGAAAATATTCCACCTGTTTCAAAAAGAAGTCTAAAATAATCTGTCACTTGGCAAAAATATTATGAGAATGAAAGCTATCAGTTCATCTTATTCATGAACAAAATGCAAAATTTATTTTAAAAATTAGCAAAAAAGAATTATAAACAAATTACAAGGAAATTGAAGCACAATCAAGTTGAGTCATTCTGGAAAGGGAAATTTGATTTATCACATAAAATTTGGTGTCATATACCAGAGATTTTTAAAAAATTGATAAAATTATGATTATTTTAGTAACTGAAGAAAATTATTTGATAAAATGCAATATAAAATTTTAGTAAATTATAAAAAAACATTTCTTCTAATAAAGATAAAGGTAATCTACAGAAAAAAATATATAACTATATATACACATATATGTATTTACATATATATACACATATATATATATATATATATATATATAAATTACACACACACACACACATCCATCTACAGCAAACATCATATCTAATGATGAAATGTAAAAATTCTACTCTGGGCTGAAGAAAGCATTCTGGTTAAAAATTTCTATTCAAAATTCTAGCGGAATCCTGTCAAATCCCAAGAGCAAGAAAAATACATAACTAAAGAAGAAATTCTACCAATATTTACAGGCAACCTGATAATATATGTAGAAAATAATACACAGAAAATTTATTGAAATTACTAACTAAAATTTGTAAATTTGCTGGAGCCAATTATTTATTTTTAATTATATTTTATATATTATCCACAAAACAAAGATTTAATTTTGTAAAATGGCCATTTACATTATAATCAGATAATCAAAAATACCTTTGTTTAATTGGTGAATTCATGTGTGGGATCCTAACAGGAAACATCATAAAATGTTCTTGAGAGTTTCAAGATATAAAATTAACATGCAAAATTGGTAGCATTTCTATACAATAACAACAAATTTGGTGAAAACTAATTTAAGAAGGCAATTATATTCACAATAGCTACAAAAAAATTACCTAGGATTGGGAATAAATTTAACCAAGGCAGTTAAAGACTTGTACAAGTAAAAGAAGGATGATAGAAACAAGAGGATACAAACAAATGAAAAGACATCTCATGCTCATGGATAAGAAGCATTAATATTGTCATGATACTACAATACTATACAACGCAATCTACACGTGCAACACAATCACTATCAAAATACCAATGACATTCTTCACATCAATCAAAACCAAATTCTAAAATGTGTATGGAACCATAAAATACCTCAAATAGCCTTATTTCTCAGGCAATCAATTTTGGGAAATGAGAACAAAAGTGGAGGTACCACACTGCCAGGCCTGAAAATATACTACAATTCTGCAGCAACCAATACAGCTTGATACTGGCGTTAAAAGCAGACAAATAGATCAATGAAACAAAATAGAGAACCTTGAAATTAATCTACATACCCACATCTAATTTTTCACAAGGGTGTCATCAACACTCATTGAAGAAAGGACAGTCTCTTTAGTAAATTGGTCTAGGAAACTGAATATCCATGTGCTGAATAAGAGAAGCAGGCCCCCACCTCTCATTCTACACAAAAATCAACTCAAAGTGAGTCAAAGACCTAAAAATGTAAGATCTAAAATAATAAAACTGCTGGAAGAAAACATAGAAAAAAATGCTTTGGGATATTGTTCTGGGCAAAGATTGTGTAAATAAAACCTCAAAAGCAAAGGCAACAAAAGAAAAAATAAAAGTGATTATATCAAAATGAAAAGCTTCTGCACAGTAAAGGAAATTGAACAACAAAGTGAAAAGACAGCCTACAGAATGGAAGCATATATTTGCAAACTACTCATCCAACAGTGGATAAATGTCCAGATATATAAGAAATTCAAACATACCAACAGAAATAACACCTAATGATAAAAAGCAAATGATTGGAAATGACATTTCTCAAAAGAAGAAATATTTTATCTAAAAAATATTAAAAATGTTCAGCACCATTAATCATCAGGAAAATATAACTCAAAACCACAATGAGATATCATCTTACCACACTTAGAATGGTTATCCTCAAACACACAGAGACGCACGCACACACACACACACACCCACACCCACAAATGCTGGTGAAAATGCAAGGAAAACTCTATCCACTGTTGATGAGAATGCAAACTAGTAGAGTCACTATGGAGGACAGTATGGAGGTTTCTCAAAAAACTACTAACAGGGCTATCCATGTGATGCAGCAATCTCACTACTGAGAATTTATCCAGAGAAAAGGAAATTATTATATGAAAGACACATCTGCACTCCCATATTTATTGCAGCACTATTTACAATTATCAAGATATGGAATTAACCTACTGTGTCCATTAACAGATGAATGGATTTAAAAATGTGGTACGTATACAAAATGCAGTACTATTTAGCCTTAAAAATAATAAAATTATGTCATTTGTGGCAACATGAATGGAACTGGAGGATATTATGTAAAGCAACATAAGAAACAGAAAATTAAAAATCACATTTTCTCGCTCCTATGTAGGAGCTAAAAATATCTTGTAGAAGTAAATAGTAAAATAGAGGATACTAGAGGCTGGGAAGAGTAGAGGGAAGGTAGAGAGAGGGAGAGATGTGTTTAGGGAAACAAAATTACAGCTAGATAGGAGGAATAAGTTCTAGTGCTCTAAATCACTGTAAGATGACTAAGTTAAAGGTAATATACAATTTCAAATAGCTAGAAAGAGGATATTGAGCATTGCAAACAGATAATAAATCATAAATATTTGAGATAATAGATACGCCAATTACCCTGATCTGATCACTATAGAGTATATGTCTTGAAATACCACTATGTACCCATGAATATGTACAATTATTGTTTTTCAATTTAAAAAAATTAAAAAGAGAGAGATTATAAGAAATAGAGGAAAAGATTGTGTGCACAAATTGGATAATTTGATACCACAAAGATTTTAATTCTTTGGTGTATAGATTCAAAGTAATTTTAACAATATTCTACCAGGTAGTGTGGGGTGTGTGGTGTGTGTGTGTGTGTGTGTGTGTGTGTGTGTGTGTGTGTATGGGTGTGTGTGTGTGTGTGTAAGTTATCAATCTGGTTCTTAATAAAAATACATGGTAACAAGCACTGGCATGGTATTTGCTGTTTAAGATCATAATGAAAGGAACTCTGTCAAATATGACAATTTCTTATAAAACAACAAAAGTAAGATGATAGCAAGATGTTGAACAGAAATATACAGATTGGACAGTGGATTAGGAAATAAGATCTAGAATCACACCTAAGAAGATAAAGGTATTTTATATAACACAGAGGTTATATTGCAAACTGTGGAAAAATCAATAGTTTCCATAGGATCTGTAATCAACTAAATATTTATAAAATAGAAAATTATAATTTTTTACCAAAACATATATAACCTGAAACATTTAATAAGTTATTTTGCATACATTAACAATGATAATTTCAAAACACATTATAGAGAAAGAAAAGTCCACAATTAGAGAAATTATATTTGTATCATATATGACAAATGAAGGGCTTATATAGACAGCACCTAGTGAATTCTGGTATATATAGTTAAGTCAATAAGACAGTACATAAATGACATATATAAGCACATCAATTTAAAGTGTAAAATAATTGAGTAGGCAAGTAACCAAAGGGGATAAGTATGTAAATGTGTGGCCAAACCCTTTAGTTATCAAAAGTTTAAATTAAATGCCTAATACAAATTGAAATCAAATGTTGAGGAATATTTTGAGCAACAGGAAATCTTAAACAATGGTATTTGGAAAATAATCTAGAACAACTATTTTGGAAGGGCATTTATAATTGCTTCTACTTCAGATACAAAGATGAAATAAGGACATTTGAGGACATTAAAAAGCTGAATAAATTTATCACAGACAAAACTGAAGTGTAAAAACTGTTTAAAAATATTATACAGGCACCAAAGAAATCTGGATCTACACAAAGATATAAAGAGTATGACAGATGGTAAATCTGTCAGTATGTATAAAATTCCTTTTAAACATAACATACTTAAATGTAATTTAATATTTAATGCAAAAATAATAAAATATAGTGAGGTTTTTAATACATAAAGAAGTAAAATATAACAAAATATTGTTAAAACTGAGAGAGAAAGAATGAAACTATAATATCATGATTTTACTTGAAGAATAATGTAATAAATGAAAGATATGCAACATAAACTCTAAAGGAACAGTTATGGTTTTCTTACTCCTTAGTTCATCGGGGTCTGAGTTATTGTCCCATGATCAAGAAGAGTAAGGTGCGCAAACACTGAAGAGTGAGTCAGGCAGAGCAGAATTTATTCAGCAACAGAAAAGCTCTCAGCAGTGAGAGGGGACCCAAATGTACTTGCCAGAAATTGGGCTGAGTTCTGGGTCTTTTATGTGGCAGAAGCAAGGAAGCCTTCTGTGGGTTCCACCCAAAAGGGAGGAGTAAAATTCCCTGCTGGGGTGTTGCATCTTTGCATGCCAGGGTTTGGCCGTAGCTACTACAACTTGGCTATTACTCATGAGTGCCTAAAGGAAACCAATGGGGGTCAGGGGGCAAACCACAATGCTAATGGTATTATAATCAGCTCTATGAGGAACCACTATACTTTTTTCCAATGGCTATGACATTTTACTTTCCTGTGTATAAGAATTCTTTTTTCTCTATATCCTTTCCAGAGTTTTAAAATTTTTGTCTTTTTGATAATAGCCACTTTAACTGGGGTGAGATTACATCTCACTGTGATTTTGACTTGCATTTCCCTGATGATTATGAAATTAAACATGTTTTTATTTATTGATAGTCATTTGTCTGCTTTTACTAAATTTCTGCTTAGATCATTTGTCCATTTATTCATTAGATTGTATTCATGTGTACCTTTTGTTTTGTTTTGTTTTGTTTTTTGAAGTTAAATTGTTTTTTGAAGTTAAATCTTATAGATTCTAGATATTAATCACTTGGAAAATGAATAATTTGCAAATATTTTTTTTCCATTTTACAATTTGTCTCTTCTTTCTGTCGATTGTTTCATAGCTTTTGTTGGGCAGAAGCTTTTAAGTTACAACAGCCGAGATATGAAATCAAACTAAGTGTTCATCAATATGTGAATGAATTTTTTAAATGTGGTATATATACATATTAGAATACTCTTCAGCCATAAAAAATAATAAAATTCTGTCACTTGTAGAAACATGAATGAGCCTAGAAGATAGTATGCTAAGTGAAAGCAGCAAGGAACAGAAAAATAAATACTACATGTTTTCACTCATATGTGAAAGAAGTAAAAAGTAAAAACAGCAGTTACTAGAGGCTGGGGAATATAGGGGACAAGAGAGATAGGAAAAGATTACTTAATGAATACAAAATTACAGCTAGATAGGAGAAATTAGTTCTGGTGTTCTATACACTGTATGGTCTGTAGGGTGACTATAGTTAACAATATTTTATTAAATATTTTCAAATAGCCAGATTTTCAAAATGTTTTCAGTATAAATAAATGTTTCAAATTATTGATATGTAGTTACCCTAAATGGATCATCATAAATTATACACATTTATTATAATATCACATTGTAGCCAATAAAATGTACAATTACTACATTTCAACTTAATTTTTAAAAAATCACCTTGTACACCATAATTTTGTACAATACATACAATTGTTATTTTCCAATTAAAGTGAAATGAACAAACAAGACTTCAAAAGAGAACAAGTACCTGTAATTATTTGATAGGATTTTTGGATTCAAAGAAGTTTACAACATTAGAAAAATTAATCTGTGCTACACTCTTGTAAAACAAAAACACAAAAAGTACAGTAATAACATTGAAGAATATTTGAAAATAAGTAAATTTTAAGTATAAAAGTTTTTAATTTATATCATCTTACTTAGAGTAGTGGCTTTTCTTTTTGAATAAAAAGATAAAGAAGAAAAATACCTAATTAAAGTAAACAGAATTACGGAAGTTTAGAGCTGAATGGGGTTTTCTGGTTCAATTCTACTCTTAGACACTAAGTAACTAAGATAAACTGTATCTGTGAATGTTCAACAAACTGGTAGAAAGGTGGATCTAAAGCTAGCCAGAACATCCTTAGTTTTCTCCCAATTAATTTGTGTTTGTAAGCCTCAGCCCTCATGATAGTATTGTAAACTCCAAGAAGGAAGCAGCTATGTTCAGTATATATTTTCCTTGGTTTCTACTATTTTCTGAAAGTGAATAACAATGCTTTCTTATTTAATAAAAACGGTCAGTTGTGCAAATATTTTTGATAATGTTATGATATTTAAGCTTTTTCTCAATCTCTCAAAGTTATTTTAAAGAAAAAAATTATGATTTTATGTATTAAAATAAAATAGAATATAATGACTTAGCAATAACTAATTTTATATAGTCTTAATTTCTATCCCTTTTTTCTGCTTTTTTTTTTAAACTTGTTTTGATCTCCTGTCTCTTATCCTCTATTATTTTTTATTTTTACTGGTACACATCTATGTTTCTATCTTTATGGACTGCCACTTTTTTCCTTTCATATAATGGGATGAATGAAAAAATTCAAACTACTTAATTTAAAAACTACGTAAGACATAGAAAGGGAAACAAGCAAAAAAAATGTTTGGTAGCTATTTTTGTAATAAGATTGCAGGTAATATATTCCTTCTCATAATTATAAGTTTCTTTCATTGAAAAATTGGGAGGCTGAGGCAGGAGAATCACTTGAACCCAGGAGGCGGAGGTTGAGGTGAGCCAATAATGCACCATTGCACTCCAGCCTGGGGAAAAAAAAAAAAAACCCAACCAAAAAAAAAAAAAAAAAGAAAAATATTTACTCTTTAAATATGTTTTATTTGAGACAGATGACTTACAAACCTATGAGGTATACTTTATCTGTATAATATATACATGTATATATAATAAAATTTTCCCATTCAATATATATTATTTAGTTTGCAAAAATGATGAAGAAGACTGAGGGGTCTAGAACAGGTTTAAAATACTGATCTTACTTAAATTATCTCTATTCTGGAAATGAGACAGAGTCAGAAGAAATATTAACACTGATCAAGTATAAGCATGTATTTTTTCTTCTGGCCTCAGGATTCCATTCTTAGCTCCTATATTTCACTCATTTTCTTCCCTTGTATTCACACAAGAATTAAAAAAAAAAAAAAAAACTATTTTGTTTTCTTGGCCCTACACTATGAGCTATCCAATATGTTAATTAGTTAGTCTGACAAAGTAAACACTGTTGAGTGACAGAGAAGAAAATGAATATTATTCTCATTTTGTAAAGTTGAATTTTAGTGCTAAACTTCAAGAGCTTTTATCAATAAGATTTAATTACTCAGGAAAGAAAAAAGATACATAAATAAGTTAATGTTACCAAAACACCAGGGGTTCTATCTAGATCCTGCTGCTCCCCACACAGAAAGCCAATCACTGAGACAGCAAGTATTGCCAAAAGAAAAGGCTTTAATCAGGTGCTACAGCTGAGGAGTTGGGAGATGAGTCTCAAATCTGTCTCTCTGACCAACTAAAATTGAGGCTTACACAGCAGGGAAAATATTGTAACTACATTTGGAAAACAGGAACTGAGGATGAGTAAGGAAGCATTTATGATAAATGAGGGTCCTGGTGTTTCATTGCCTAGATGTGATAATATGGTTAAGTTTCAGTTCTTAGAGACCTGGTGTCACATGGATGGATCTGGTGAGTTTCAGTTATTTGATACTTTTTGAGAAGCCCAGGGGTCCTTTCCTGAGGAAACAACTCAGGTAAAACAAACTGAAGTTTCAGCCTTTAAGACCAGAAGGGTCAATTTTTATGTTTATCAAAACAAAACAAAACTGTCTATGGGGCTATTATATCAGTTTCATTAATTGCTTATCTTTGACTCATTCACTCCTTGCCTAAACATTTAATCAACTGCTATTTAAACCAGTCTATGGGGTCCATAATTCCATAGATGATATAAGCATCTATTTATGAAAAACAAAATTAGAAACAAATATTACAGGCATTTGACATAATTTCTCAATAAAATTATATATAAAGAAAACAACATTCTTGAATATTTTGACCATTATTTTCTAAATGTTAGGAGTTAAAATTTATCAGAGAATCTGCAGTCAAAGCTGTTAACTAAAAGAAACTTTTCTATATTTCTTGAAAATAAAATGAGTCACAAACATAGTAGGTAGAAGATCCAATGTGTGAAGTAGAAGACATTTGATATCATGGTACATTAGGATGAACCAGAAAATGGTGTGAAATATAAAATGAAGAAAAACCCAAAAGATTTTGGTTATAAAACTGTTGTATACAAAATAAGTAGATTAAAATTTACTTTGAGAATAAGGAAACATTATTGAAATGTTCATGCATTGGAGTCTTATAAAAATGCTTTTTTGGAAATATATCTAGTAGAATGCCCTAGGATTTAAGGATGCCAGTGGTACAGGGAACTAAGATAATTAATAAAATTTAGTGAATTTAATAGACAGATACAAAAGATATAAACAGAATAGATTAAGTCAAGTGATTATTCACAGGAGAGGATAAGGGGAATGGGATGAAGTAAGGCTATCAATAGTCTTCTGGTTTATAAAATATTGTCGAAATATTCTGTATTTTTACCAAAAGAAAGAAAACAGAAAAGGATCTGATATCACCATAAATAAATTTAAGGGTAGTTTGGACCTTTTCAAAGTCAGTATATATTGAGGACACTCTCTGTTTTTAAACTTGTTTCAAGAAGAAAATCAATTAGAAAAAATGTCATTGCTGTTTCAAAGTCAGTATATATTGAGGGCACTCTCCTTTTTTAAACTTGTATCAAGGGGAAAATAAATTAGAAAAAATGTCATTGCTGTTGTTTTAGTTATTTAACCCAGCCTGATTTGTATCCAACTTTATATATTTGTTATTTTATAAAATACCAGGAACATAATAGATCAAATATTAAATATATGTATGTATAAGAAACTATTTAATAACCAAGGCTTTTTATAATTAATTAAAATTATTTTCATTTCGGCTATTTGACATTTGATATATATTCATGAGAAAAATATCATCTTAAATTTTATAAAACATTACTTCTATTCATAAATGTGAGAGATTTTATTGATCAAATTTGTACTATAGATTTTATTTCATATTTTATATTGAGATAAAAAAGAAGTAGCCAACTTAAAACAGCAAGGACTTCTAATATCATAGTCGAAATTAAAATGAAAATGATCACCCCTTTATAGCATTATGTATTAAAATATTTATTATGGTTTCTATGAAGGATTGTAAAGAAATTAAAGGGGATGGAAACAAAAAAATTTTTAAAAACTGCATTAATTTTACTTTTCAAAAGTAATAAATGATTAATTTCAATGTAAAAAAACTGGTAGGTTTGTATGTATATATACATATATTTTACAAATGATTGTATTCATGAAGACAGTTTTATATTGCAGGCACTGAGGAGATCAAGATAATCATTAAAGGTCTATAACAAAAGAATGGCCTTCAGTGTGCAGAGCCTATCTTAACAGAAAAAAAAAATATTTAAAAAAATGTATGAAGCTGTAAGCAGACAATTTTCTATAATTTATCTTCCGAAATGCAAGCTATCATTACATTAGGTCTTTCTGAATAAAGAGATCAGAACAAATTATGTAAATGCTTGATTGTGTTATCAAGCACTCTTGTACCTTGGTAATAACTGCTTGATTCATAGCAATTTGGAAATAATGACTACTAGAATGCTCACAATCTATTTATAATCTGTTCAAGGAATCAATACAAAGATTACTCTACATGATTGAGTATTCTCTAATTAAAGCAGGACAACAATATGTTGAGAAGTAGAAATAATTAATTGTACTTTATACAAATTTCTCTTTGAAAGAATGGACATTATTTGAAACAAATTTAAACATAAGCTGCCTAACATTATGTAAAACAACCATAGTATTATTTTTATTAACCTTGGTAAGATTTATTCGTTCTTTTAATTCTTTTTATGTAATATGAAATCATAGAACTAATGTTCCAATTTTATCAAGTAAAATTAATTTATATAGAACATATTACATCAGAGCATTATAGGTGAAAAACTTCATAAATCACATAAACTCCCTGAAAGTATGAACTTTCTTATGTTTATCTTTTTAATATTACAATTAGACTTTAACATTTGTGACTTTTCTACATAGTTTTTATAATAAATGCATCACAATATCCATTAATGTGCTGTCCACATATTCTTAGATATTACATTTCAAACAACTTGTAAAGATTGTACTGCTATCTTCACACTGAACTTACATTAACACTGTTAGTATATACCCACTGTAAAATAATAAAATATTCCCAAATGAAACAAAAGCTCTATAGTCTCATAAGCCTCAAATTCATCACCTGTAATTTTAATCAAATAATATAAAAGTTTGCCTAATAATGATTCTTGAAATTGAACATCCTAGGGCAGTTTTACCACATGAGCAACATGAGCAAATGTATGCAAATACAATATTGCAAAGCTTATACAAAATGTATCAACATTAAATTGCTGTAATTAAAATTCTCAAATTGTTATATATATATATATACACACACACACACACACACACACACACACACACACGGGTATATGTGTGTGCATGTGTGTGTGTGTGTATATATTTATATAATAAAGGTATTTGTGTATATATAAAATAAACTGTATATATATATAAAATTAAGGTAAACATATATATAATGGTTGATGTTGAAAGTAGATGCAAACGAATTTAAAAGTAAAACAACAATAAATATTTTATAACTTTTCAATTTAGAAGTCATTTGAACTATATAAAAAAGGTTAAAAAAACTCTCACATTTAAAACGAGGCGGGTGGATCACGAGGTCAAGAGATCGAGACCATCCTGGTCAACATGGTGAAACCCCGTCTCTACTAAAAATACAAAAAATTAGCTGGGCATGGTGGTGCGTGCCTGTAATCCCAGCTACTCAGGAGGCTGGGGCAGGAGAATTGCCTGAACCCAGGAGGCGGAGGTTGCGGTGAGCCGAGATCGCGCCATTGCACTCCAGCCTGGGTAACAAGAGCGAAACTCCGTCTCAAAAAAAAAAAAAAATATTTTGTAATAAAGGTTCAAAAAATTTACTGATTCATTCATTTGAACTTGGTCTTTGTTAACTGAACTTTTAAAAGTCACAAATAAGATTGATCATATGTATACTAGAAAACAAAACAAAAAATCAGAAAGATGGAGAAAGAAGGAGAGAAGAGAGGATCACTGGGAGGGAGAAGACACAGAGATTGAGATAAACAAATCAGCTGAGGGTAAACACTAGCATAGTAACAGTGACCTAGTCTGTAAATAAGAAAACATTGTATAATTTAAAATTTCAACTAGGTATGTTAGTCTTTTTGTGTTGCTGTAAAGAAATATCTGAGGCTGAGTAATTTATAAAGAAACTAGGTTTATTTGGCTCATGTTTCTGCAGGCAGTACAAGAAGCATTTTGCCAGCATCTGTGTTTGGTGAGGGCTTCAGGATACTTCCACTCAAGGCAGATGGTGAAGGGGAGCCAGTGTGTTAGGCTCACATGATGAGAGAGGAAGTGAGGGAGAGCAGAGGAGGTTCCAGGTGCATTTCAGCAGCCAGTTTTATTGGGCACTAACAGTGAGAACTCACTCATATCCAGAAAACTGGTACCAAACCACTTATGAGGGAGCTGCCTCCACGATCCATACACCTCCCACTAGGGCCAACCTCTGGCACTGGAGACTAAATTTCACCATGAGACTGTGAGGGGCCAAACAAACTTATGTAACCATACCACTAAGGTATGGCTGAAATAACAAACAATACAAAAGTATTTCTATCACATTTGTTAAACTCACAAGTGCTACCAGCTTTTCTGTAGATGCAGTATACTTGTACATAGAAAATAAAAACACTATTAATTTTTTCTGGGTGGCTTATTGTCTTCTTCTTTTCTTTCTTTCTTTTTCTTTTTTTTTTTTTTTTTTTTTTTTTTTTTTTT
>NW_022436949.1:32421899-32468062 GCF_009761245.1 Sapajus apella
TTTTTTTTTTTTTTTTTTTTTTTTTTTTTTTTTTTTTTTTGCCTTATCACACTGGGTAGAACAATCATAAAATAGTAAGAATCAACACCCTTAGCATGTTACTTATCCTAAGAGAAAAGCATCTAGTCTTTCACCACTGAATATAATGGTAGCTTCAAGATCAAGTTTCCGGGCCGGGTGCGATGGCTCAAGCCTGTAATCCCAGCACTTTGGGAGGCTGAGGCGGGTGGATCACGAGGTCAAGAGATCGAGACCATCCTGGTCAACATGGTGAAACCCCGTCTCTACTAAAAATACAAAAAATTAGCTGGGCATGGTGGCGCACGCCTGTAGTCCCGGCTACTTGGGAGGCTGAGGCAGGAGAATTGCCTGAACCCAGGAGGCGGAGGTTGCGGTGAGCCGAGATCGCGCCATTGCACTCCAGCCTGGGCAACAAGAGCGAAACTCCGTCTCAAAAAAAACAAAAAAAAAAATCAAGTTTCCTTATTATGAGATTGAGAAATTTCTCTTTTATTCATAAGTTGCTAAGAGCTTTTATCAAAAATAAATTTTCAATATTGTCAAATGCTTTTTCTGCATTATGATTACTTTTTATTTATATTATGAATTACTTACATCAATATTCAAATGTTAAACTTTGTGTCCTCAGGAAATGCATTGAAAAGTATTTATTGTAATACCATTTTCCCGAATAATATTTATAGACTTGATTTTTTTTAAATCCAGAAGTGTTTTATAAAATTTATTATTGAAACCTTCTGGGTCTGCAGTTTTCTTCTTGAAAGGTTTTTAATTACAAGTCAATCTTTTGATGAGATATAAGGCTATTCAGATTGCCTAATTTTCCCCTTCTTAGTAATTTATGCCTTTTAAGTAATTTCTTACGTTTAATTTCACTGAATTTATTTACTCAATTATTTATTTATTTGGACATTATTATATCATAAACATTATTTATGTTGCCCAGGTTGGCTTCAACTCTTGGGCTTAAGCAATCCTCCCATCTCAGTGTTGTAAATGGCTGAAACTACAGGCATGTGCCACTACACCTGGCTTTATTTTATTGAATTCATTGACCAAGTTTCACGATGTTTTCTTATAATTCATTAATGTCTATAGTATTAGTGGTAATGTCATATTTCTCATTTTTGATATTGGCTATAGCTTAGTATATTTTTGCTGCGATAACAAAATGCCAGAGATTGGGTAATATATAATGAATCAAAATGTATTAGCTAGTGGTTTTGTTGGCTAAGTCCAGTATTAAGGTACCAACATCTGTTGTTGAGGGCATTTTTTTCAATGCATTTCCTGAGCCCAGAAGTCACTGATAATAAAACTTAACAATTACACTACAAGAAAATAAAAATATCAATACAGTTAAGATGTAATGGGTGAAGTGATGAAATAAAGTTCTAGGGAAGGTCCAGGTGTGTTTTATGTTATAGATAACTGCTATTGTGGAAATAACATAGTAATCATTGTGCTAATGAAAGACACTGGAATATTTCCATTGCATCTTGATTGCCACAGCTGTTAAATCTCCCTTATCATCTCTCTGTTACATTTTTATCCCCAGTGAAAATTCTTTTACACTGCCTCCTACCCCAAATACTATACTAACTGATTATTGTGATTTCCTTAAATGAACACACACACACACACACACACACACACACACGCACGCACACACAAAAAACAATAGGAGCAAGACTAGTGTCCAACTTCTTTCAATTCATTGGCCTCTCATTTTACTGCACCTGTTCTTTCATGACATTGGGAACATATGAAACACTACGAGCCCCACAGCTTGGCGAACCCTATAATTTATCTTCCAAACTGAGACACTTAACTGAAGAGTTAAAGTGGGCACAGTTAGAAATCGTTTTGTAATATGACATTGAAATGGAGAGCATTCTAGGCAATGTGGTAAATTAGGGTCATTCCACCGAAAGCCTAACTCCAGAAGAGGCAGAATCAAAGCCTGTTACAGTAATATCCAAAGAAGCCCTTAAATCCATTACCTACAGGATCCATTATTTTGCCCTCAGTAAAATTTCTTGACTTATTACTTGGCACTACATCTGTGGAGAATGATGCTGCCTCTTTTCATTTGGCTGTGGCATTTACCAAAAAGCACTACAAGGACAGGTAGGATTTGTGAAATGAAATTGTTATTTGCTCTACTACTTTCCTCTTCATTTCAATTTATCTTTTCCACTTAAAATTTCCTTTGTATTGTAGTGAAGTGAAAAATGTCCAGCCCTTGACACTTTAATCATTATCAAAATACGCAGAAGGATTAAGTGCCTTGTTCTATGTTCTCCTTTAATGCTCTGTTTATTCGATGATCCTCAATAGCCCAGTAAGGGGCTCCATAGCCTGTCTAGAGAATTATCTTCTTGATTCATCTTGCTTTAAGAAAAGTAACTTCTTTCAGTTTGCTGCCTCACTCAGGAGCAAAACAGCTCTATCACCACTGGTTATCCTATTGTCAGTTTCATGCACGCAAAGATGTTCACACAAAGATGTATGTATTCTCCTTCTTGTAGAATCTTCTACCACACTTTAGCCTCTTGGTGTTTGTACATTTTAGCATTTCTTCATGGTATGTTAGTTGCCTATCCATAACATTTTCTGTGGTTTTCCTTTTGATGTAGCTGCATAAAGCTTTCTTAATCTTCACACCTATTTCATGTTGCTAATTTGAATTAGCCATATATACCTGTTAATGTGCCCACCATGTCATACACCAGTATGTCCTGAAATGAGAATCAGAGTATGTAACCTTGTGCTGATTTGTCTCTCCATTGGAGATTATTATTTATGTCAGATTACTTAAAAACTTGCTAACATGATGTGAATGGACATTAATCTTTATTAAAGCAATATTTTTATAATTTATTAAATTACTGAGTCATTGAGGGTTATGCATGCACAGATCTTTTTTTCCTATGTAGTTAAAATAGATTTTAGATTGTCTCTTAACCAGCATTTATCTCTTCCAGTATATAAAAATTTCTATGATACAGATTAGATTCACACTCTGAAATTTTATAAAATTAGAGGTTTTTTTCACTTTTATGTTATTATATGTCTTGTTCCAAATTATCTTGCATCAATAATGTGACAGATTTTAAGGAAACTAGATTTCATTTTAAATAATATCACCACTACCATAAGAACAACTGAACAAAGATACATAAAAATATCTGGAATAACTTTTTAAAAATCTTTTATAGTGTATAAGTATCTTTTATAAAGTAGTTATTGAATGCCTACTATGTATTCAACACTGTGTGGTGCTTTATCTAGGATATATAATTGAAAATAATAAATATTCATAACCGTGGTAAGTAGGTAACTAACCTTCACTCTTATAATTTTATACTTTCATAATTATGAATGCAACCCGATAGGTCATATTTATGTTACCTCTGATTGCTAATGCTCAAACTGTGCCAAAACTAGTTTCTATTTTTGTTTGACATCAATATATAAAGTAAAAATTTTGTTCAATGATTCTGATTAAATGATAATGGTTCCCCAGATATGCAGATGTCCTAGTATGCTTCACTTTCATGGTGTATTGCATCATGTAGCTGTAAAGGTTAGTATTAGAATTAGGGTTAGATTGTATGTATATGTGAATAATAAAAATAAATGAAGGACAGCTATTTTAACGGTATTTAAGTTCTTGCTTATATTAATATCAGCAAGTATTGTGCAAGGGGTTGGTAAGAACTCCCACGTGGAATTATTTAAGAATATTACTGCTACATGCTAAAAAACATCTTGTTTTTTCTTCACTGTCTCTGACAACACTTTTTCCTGGTCCAGCATACCTGCTGGTGCTTAACAGGCAGAATTATAACCTTTGTATATATTCATATAGCATCCTGCCAATTTCATAGATATTCAAATTACTTAGGCTTTAACAAATCTGAAACACAAAGCCTGTGACAGGGTTGCAGGACACAGGGGAGAACAGAGAGGCATCTCGAAGACCCTCCCAATTCCCTGTTTGGGAGGGGGATGCACTCAGCTCCCTCCCTGTCCCATTCTTTTCCCAATGTGATGTGTCAGAGGTTCTTGGGCTCCCTGGCCCCAGGAATGGGGAAGAGGCGCTGGTGGCGTGGTGAGCTTACCTGGACCCAAAGAGTTTTGCAGAGAGTGATTTATTAGGCAGAGAGAGAAAGAGAGAGAAGTAAAGAGAGCTCTCACAGCGTTGTAGGAGGGCATCCCAGAGAGGGAAATCCCGAAGGTAAGGTGCAGTGGAGTTTTAACTTTGAAGTTATTCCCACCCCATTCATGTTCTTGTCCAATGAGAGGAGTTCTTTCAGACTTCCTCTGGAGCGATTGATCTTCAATTCTGATTCCAGATTGGTTGCCTGGGCCCACAACAGAGTCCCTCCTTCTAGGGCTTTTGGTGGGTTTTCTGAACAAAGGAAGCTTACCTGGAATTCCACCTAGTTTGTACCAGGGAAAGTTAGACAAAGAACTTTAGGTTGTGGATGGGGAGGTGGTTGGAGGTATGGTGCTGAGAAGGTCTTGCCTTTGAAACCACGCCCCTTGTGGACCTAGGAAGAAAAGTTAACATAGTCCTTCAAGCCCACATGCTTTTCAAAAATGTATCTGTAATCAATATGAGATAAAGGACGTATTTAAAATGCAGGCTCAAATTACATGAAAGTTCTGGTACCAGGTTATTCCTGCCCCATTCATGTTCTTGTCCATTTCCAGGAAATATGCCGAAATTTAGGCTGAGATTACAGTAGTTGGGCAAGAGCTTGTGTTCAAGGAAACAACATTTGGCCTAAGTTGAATTAAACATTTTGCTTGTTTTGTTCTTGTAGTTTGATAATTTACACACTAATTTCCAAAGTCCTTTAACTTTTGCTACTCAATAGAACTGTATTATCTCTGTTCTGGAATAGATTGTAAAAACAAAAGCACTATCACCAACTAAACATATTGCACTAATTCAGCTGTGTATTTCATGTGATATTACATTTTTCCCTGGAAATTTTATAGCACCTACAAATAGCTGTCAATAATTTATTTTTTAAATTCTGAAACTATAAGGAGAGAGAGAAAAAAACAAATCCCAGTTAATTTATTAATGGAGCCACTAGCATGATGATTAAGACTCATTTGATGAAAAAGTGAGAGTATGAAGCATTTACAGTGATTGAAACAAATAACGCTTGAATACAATGACTTAGCTACACAATTAATGTTCAGTAGGACAGAAAAACTTTAAATTTGGAGATTTTCTCATAGACAAAGCTTAACTTCAATTCTAGCTTACATAGTTAATTTGTATCACTAACATATTTTTACTAGCTAACAGGCATAATTACAGAAATGTAAAATACCTTAATCAACAGTAAGGTATATAAAAACAAAACAGGGCCTGGGCATGGTGGCTAATGCTTGTAATCCCAGCACTTTGGGAGGCTGCTGCGAGTGGATCACCTGAGATCAGGAGTTCAAGACCAGCCTGGCCAACAGGGTGAAACCCTTTCTCTACAAAAAAATACAAAAAATTACTGGGCATTCTGTAAATCTAGCTACTCATGAGGCTGAGGAAGGAGAATCACTTGAACCCGGGAAGAGGAGTTTGCAGCGAGCCAAGATCATGCCATTGCACTCCAGCCTGCGCGACAAGAGCAAAACTCCATCTCAACAAACAAACAAATAACAAAAAAACCAAAAACCAAAAACCAAAACAAACAAACAAACAAAAAACAATACACTCAAAACCCTGGACTAGAAAATGCTGAGCAGGGATGGATAGTGTAGGTTGCCATACAAGGCTTACCATGACACTGAAAAGGCACCCAGTAATTCTTTGGTCTCCTTCACAACCATTGGATTTTTTTTTAAACATATAAAAACACTTATACTATGTACTATTATGTTTTACAAAATTAAGGAAGCTTTGTCATTTTGTTTTAGATCATTTAGCTTTTTTGTCACGTTTTTCAGACTGCTTTCTTTCACATTTTTTCAGACAGATTTAATTTTATGCGGGTGCAATGCAGGGTGGGAGAGGGCTTCATTTTCATCCTGGAAAAAAAGCAAACCCTCTTCTTCTCGGTCATCTATCTACTTTAAAGACCTCTGTAGAACCACACTTTATCTACTGCCTTGTTTGTACTTGCTTGCATATGTATGCTTTTCTGGTGTTTGCTACAGTCTTTCATTTCAGAATAAGTTTACTCTATACCTCTTTGTGTAACCACAGCAGGCATGTCACCTGTTCTAACCTCTGACTACCACATCCTACATTCTCTATGTGTGGAAGTCATCCCCATTTACTCTGGACCTCTGTACATACACACAGCATGCCACTCTTTCTACTCAAAGGCTGAACACCATACTGTTAACTGAAAGATTTCTCTGTGAGGCTGGTCACCTCTGAGCTTCACCCACAAAGCAAAGTGCACACTGATCTATCCTGGAGTTTTCAAATGTTATGAGAATTTTATCATTCCATGTAAATATTTAGCTGAAACTTAAGCCAGAGTAATATACCACTATTTAGGTCTCATCTATGCTTCTAAATTATTCCCTTCACCTGAAAAATGTATATCATTGTAAAGGTGCTATTTTTATTTTCCCAGTCTATTTTCTTGGTATAACCTTGCCTATTCTTATGGGAAATAGCATTTTACATTTCAAAAATAGTTCTCGGTTGTCCAAAGTGTTGGCTTTCAAAACCTATTTTAGAATACAGAGTTAAAAATTTTATTTTTTGTTATTTCTGACTTAAAGAGTATTGTTTCGTCATGAATAGAAGGAGCCTTTGAAACACTGAAAAACAGTGAAAATTTGGGGTGAGACCAATGGAAATATTTTAATCACATTTCCCCATTTATTCTCCATAATTAAATTGTCTTAATTTTAGGCCTATTGTTAACATACTATACAATAAATCACTCTTACATTTTTGACCATTTAATATTATTGACTGAATAAACCATATAGAATCAATAAAAACATTATGATGGAAATGTAACCCTACTTTATAAACATTGTGCTGCTCAAAGTGAATGTAAAACATTAAGAAGTGTGCTAATCATCTATTTCTACAGGTAACTTTTTCTTTACAAAACACAGTGTATCCTTTTGTCTTTTTTCATATTGCAAAAATGTCTTCATTGTGGAGGCTTTGTTTTCCTCACCCTCCTCCTAAAGATTCAAATTAACTTACATGCTTCTTGTAGCCAGTACAAGTTCAAATTTCTACATAACACAAATTCATGCTACATTACTATATGAAGACTTTGCAAATGGAGCCAATCTTATACTTCATAATTTTAATAGGCTCAAATGTTTTCCAGATTTGTTATAAAGCTGTTATTTTTTACAGTATTCTTTATTGGCTTTTTTTGTTTTTGCTTTTTTAAATCAGAGACCTTTTTACTTGTGATAGGCTGATGTTGCTCAAAAAAATCCAAATATAACTTCCATGTGTATTACATGGAAGTCCTCAGTCCTTGCACATTTAGAAAATGTTGTGTTATTTACTTAGAATTAATGCATGGTTTGGTTGGGTGAAGAGTTGTGGGTTCAAAATACTTCTTTTTTAAACATTTACCTAGTTCTTGTCTTTGTTTTGTTTTATTTTGTTTCCTGTGAACATTTTAGAATGTTACTTTTTTCTTTTTAAAATTTTGAGTTTTCTCCAGTATGTATTGTTATATGTGCCACAATTACTTTGCATTGTTTGACATTTTGATAGTATTTCTCCATCCAAAAATAAGTAACTTTCAGCAACTTTTCTTTAAAAAGAAAGAGGATCTCAAACAAATAGGCTAACATTTACACCTCAAGAAGTTTAAAAACAAAAGAAAAAAACTTGACCTAAATTTAGCAGGAAAATAACCAGAGCAGAAATAAACAAAATAGAGAATAGAAAACACAGAAAGAAGATCAATGGAACTAAAGTAGTATTTTGAAAAAAATAAAGAAATTTACAAACCCTCAGCAAGACTGAAAAAAAAAGACAAATATATAAAATCAGAAACAAGAATGGAGATATTACAACAGGTTCTTCAGTAACAAGGGATTGTAATGGACTATTACAAACAATTATATGCCAAAAATTGGCTTAACTTGGAATGGATAAATTCCTAGACTACAATCCCCCAAGGTCGAATAAAAAATAAATAAAAAGTCTGAAAACTAACAAAGACATTTAAGTATTAATTGGAAACCTTCCAGGAGAAGGCAGAGCAAGATGTCTGAATAGAAGTCTCCACAGACCATCCTTCCCACAGGATTATCAAATTTAACAACTATCTACACATTTAAAGCACTTTCATAAGAACCAAAAATCAGGTAGATGATCACAGTATCTGGTTTTAACTTTATGTTGCTAAAAGGGGCACTGAATAGGGTAGGAAAGACAGACTTGAATTGCCTATGCCACTCCTCTCCTTTGAAGCTTCCAAATGACATGGAGAGTCACTGTGTGTTGGGGGAGAAAGAGTATAGCAATTGTGAGAAATTTGCACTGAACTCAGTGCTGCAAACACTAAGCAGAACTCAGTTAAGACCCACAAAATGAGCATTTACATGACCCCTAGCCAGAGAGGAATCACCCATCCGCAGCAGTCAGAATTTGAGTTTCCTCCAAGTCTCAACACCGTGAGCCAAAGTGCTCTAGGGTCCTAAATAAACTTAAAATACAGTCTAGTACACAATAACTGCAACTTTTTGGCAAGTCCTAGTGCTGTGCTGGGCTCAGAGCTAGTGGACTTCGAGAGTATGCAATCTAGTGACACACCAGCCAGTGCAGTTAAGGGATTGTTTGTTCTATCCCTCCTCTAATCCCAGGCAGCGCAGCTTGCAGCTCCAAAAGAGACTCCTTCCTTCTGCTTAATAAGAGCAGAGAGAAGGGTAAAGAGAACTTTGTCTTGCAACTTAGATACCAGGTCAGCTGCAGTAAGACAGGGAATGAGTGATAATTATGAGGCCCCCATTCCAGGCCCTAGCTTCTGAATTATACTTCTGACATACCCTAGGCCAGAAGGCAACCTGTTGCCTTGAAGAAAAGGACCCATCCCTGGCAGAAATCATCACCTGCTGACTAAAGAGCCTTTTGATCCCGAATAATCAGCAGTGATAACAGGTAGTAAACTCCATGAGCCTTGAGTGAGACTCTGAGACATGCCAGCTTCAAGTGTGACTTAGCACATTCACAACTGATGGCTGTAAGGAGAGATTCCTTTAGCTTGAATAAAAGCAGAGGAAAAGTGAAGGGGACTTTGAATTGCAGCTTAGGTTCCCCCTTGGACACAGTGGGGTAGAGCACCAAGTAGGCTCTTGGGATCCCCATTTTCAGGCGTTTGCTCTTGGACAAAAATTCTGGACCTACCTGGAGCCAGAGAGGAGTCTACTGCCCTTCAGGGTGAATCCCAGGCCTGGCAGAATTCACCAGAATCTGACTGAAGAGCCCTCAGGCCTTAGGTGAACATCAATTATAGCCTGACAGTATTATCTGTGGGCCTGTGGAAGTGCAGAGAGACTCATCTGCCTGGGCAAGAGGAGGGAAGAGTAGAAAGGACTTTGTCTTATGGTATGGGTGGCAGCTCAGCTGCAGTAGAATAGAGCACCAGGTAGATTTTAAGATTTCTGACTCTAGGCCCTGACTCTCAGACAGCATCTCTGGACTCACTCAGGGGCCAGCGGCACTTGCCACAGTTAAGGGAAGGACACATTCTGGTTGGTTTTGCCATGGGTTGATTATAGAGCCCAAGGTCCTTGAGCAAACATAGGTGGTAACAAAATAGTGGGCCTAGGATGAGACCCAGTGTTGTATGGGCTTCAGATCGGACCAAGCACAGTCTCGGTGGTGGTGGCCACAGGGTTGCTTGTGCCACATTGCATCCAGCTGCAGGCAGCTCCACACACAGAGAGAAACTGGATGTTTGGGAGAGAGTAAGGGAAGAGGACAAGTTTCCGCCTGGTAATCCAAAGAATTCTTGCAGAGCTTACCCAAGACAATAAAAGTAGTAGCTCTGTGAGTCTGCCAGAACCCCAGCATCACTGGGCTATGGTATAAATTTGCAGATAAAGCCACAATGACCACAAATTTATGTCACAACACCCAAGTCTCTTGGAATACTTGGAAAGCCTTCCCAAGAAAATAGGTACAAACAAACCGAGACGGTGATGATTTCAATAAATACCTCGTTCTTCAATGCCCAAATACTGAGAATATCCACACGCATCAAGGTAGTCAAGGAAAACTTGTCCTTACCAAATGGACTATAAGCACCAAGGATCAATCACAGAGAGACAGAGTTATAGAAACTTTTAGAGAATTCAAAATGGATGATTTGAGGAAACTCAAAGAAATTCAAGATAACAGAGAGAGAATTCAGAATTCTATCAGATAAACTTAATAAAGAGATTTAAATAATTACAAAGAATCAAGCAGAAATTCTAAAGTTGAAAAGTGCAATTGACATGCTGGAGAATGCTTGAGAGTCTCTTAACAGCAAAACTGATCAAACAGAAGAAAGAATTTGTGAATTTGAAGACAGGTTATTTGAAAATACATAGTCACCAAGACAAAATACATAAGAATAGGCCAGGCGCGGTGGCTCAAGCCTGTAATCTCAGCACTGTGGGAGGCCGAGGCGGGTGGATCACGAGGTCAAGAGATCGAGACCATCCTGGTCAACATGGTGAAACCCCGTCTCTACTAAAAATACAAAAAATTAGCTGGGCATGGTGGCGCGTGCCTGTAATCCCAGCTACTCAGGAGGCTGAGGCAGGAGAATTGCCTGAACCCGGGAGGCGGAGGTTGCAGTGAGCCGAGATCACGCCATTGCACTGCAGCCTGGGTAACAAGAGCAAAACTCCGTCTCAAAAATAAATAAATAAATAAAAAGAATAAAACACGTCTGTAAAATCTAGTTTGACTCAAATAAGACTACCTCAAGGCATTTAATAAACTTCCAAAAGTCAAGGATAAATAAAGGATTCTACAAGCAGAAAGAGAAAATAAATGAATAACATACAATAAAGCTACACTGTCTGGCCAAAGAATTTTCATTGGAAAACTACCAGCCAAGAAAGTGTAACATAACATATTTAAGGTGCTGAAAAGAAAACAAAAAAAACCCTAGCATAGTATATTCAGTGAAAAGATCCTTCAAACATGAAAGATAAATAAAAACTTTTCCAGACAAAAGGTCATGGAGTTCATCAACATCAGAAAAACAAACAGTTAAAAAGCAGAGGGATGAAGTTAAATGAATTTTTGTTAGTTTTCTTTTTCTCGTTTCTGAGTTTGTTTATACAATCAGTGGGAAATTGTCATCAGTTTAAAACAATGAATTATAAGATAGTATTAAATATTTGCAAGTCTCATGGTAACCTCAAATCTAAAAACAAACAATGAATACACACCAAAAAAATAAAAAGGAAGAGACTAAAACATACCACTGATATGGGGGTCCTGGGAAGGACAGAGCATGGTCCTTTTAAATGATACAGACGAGGGGGAAGGGAAGTGCTGGGGAGAGGAGGGCATGTTCTCTGGCCGGGGTGCCACCCACCGGACCTGGATGAGGACAGGCACTCCTGCCTTCATGCCCAAATGTTGCATTTTCCAAGATCACTTTGGCCCACCATGACCCCAGCCTGAACCTATAAAAACCCAAGCCCCTAGCAGGCAGACATACAGAAGCGGCTGGACATTGTAACGAATACATTGGCAGAAGATACAAGGACCTGGTCATTACACTGGTAGAAGATCAAGCTGACAGGCACCGGCAGCCCAGGCTGTCCATCAAGTGGCAAACAACGCTGAGTTTGGCTGAGAGGCATGACTCCAAGGGAAAACCATCTCCCTTCTGGCTTCCCCATCTGTTGATACCTACTCCTACTCAAGAAAACCTCACACTTATTCCCCAAGCACATGTGTGATACAATTCTTCTGGTACACCAAGGCAGGAAACTCCGGGATACAGAAATCCCTCTATCCTTGTGATAAGGAGGGGGATTCTGATTGAGCTAGTTGACACATGCTGCCTATAGAACCTGTAACACACACCTACTGAGGCTTCAGCTGTAAACATTCACCCCTAGACACTGCCATGGGGTCAGAGCCCTACAACCTGCCAGTCCATTTGCTCCCCGGATGTGTAATCAGCAGGGCACTGAAGAAGCCAGCCACTCCCCTGCGAGGGGGACAAGGAACCTGTCCAGTTTCAACTAGGGCTCATCCCGGACTGCAAAAGATCAGTGTGAATAAATTTGAAACTAAGCTTTTGTTAATTTTCTTTTTCTTGTTTCTGAGTTTGTTGATGCAGTCAGTGGGAAGTTGTCATCAGTTTAAAATAATGAATTATAAGATAGTATTAATTATCTCCAAGCCTCATGGTAACCTCAAGTCTAAAACCATGCAATGAATACACACACTAAAATAAATAAATAAACAGGAAGAGACGAAAACATACCACTGACACGGGAGTGCTGGTAAGGGAAGCGACTCCAGAGGAAAACCATCTCCCTTCTAAGAGTCAGATCTGCCTCTCTTCCAAAACCCTGCCATCTCTCTCTGTTTTCTTAGGGCAAGAGGCTCTGTTTCCCTTCACAGAGTTTTAAGCCCCCCTAACCTGCCAGTCAAAACCCCCAGACTTTGTCTTTTTCCCTCTCACATGGTTTAAAATGGCTCTTCTCTCTTTGTAATGTTAAATTTTGCTTCAGACTGCAGCAATGTTACTAAGTAAAAAAGAGCGTTAGGCTCAGCCACTAAAGGTGCAAATCAGACCAGTTGTTCATAGAGGTGCCATGTATGCCTCCATCTCAACAGCTGCAGGCATGCATGGCTTAGGGAACCACCTGGTACCCTTTCTCCTCCTAGCTTGGGTGCCTGGGCATGCTCACGGCATGCAAACGCCTAGCCCAACAGCCAAAAGGAGGGGCAGGAGAAAGCTGTGGTGGTAGCCATGACCCCATAGGGCCAACAGATGAGTGCTTCTTGCCTGCCAGGCCAATGGAACCTTTCCGTCCCTGGCCAAGGAATTCAACCTGGTCTTAACGGGGGGAAAGATATTAGGATTAGGGGGCCCAGTTTCACTAAGAAAGTGGTTTTTTTTCCCCCAGAATCTCCTTTCTTGCTCCTTAGACTGTTTTCCTCCTTTTTTTGTGTCTGTGTAAAAGGCCTCCCCACTCCTCTGTTTCTGATAAGGAAGTTGACAGAGGAATGACCCCTGTTGGCTGAGAACTGCAAATTCAGCGGGGCACGTTTGAGACACTCTAAGTGGATACAAACACCCTCTAAAATTCCTTTTCGGTCCCAAACTTGATTCCAAGCTTCAGGCTAAGGCCTTAGAAAGAAAAAACAGATCTGAGGGATCCAAAGCCAGGCAACAGGCACAATGTAAATGGGCTGGATTATTGCCAACGGAACACCCCCACCCCATGGAAGGAGGCCATGCTTCATGGCATAGACAGGTCCAGGGAACTCAAAGTTTGCTGACAGCAGGGGAAATGGAGGCATAGGTGAGGGTGACTAATTCCTATTCTCTAGGTTTTCTCTGCTTCATGGGTGTTGGGATTCACTCAGGGTTGCTGGCAAAATATTAGGGAAGTTATAGATTACAGTCTCAAACCTTCTGGAAGGCTGAAATATTTTAATGAGAACAGGCTCAAGGCACCAGGTCCTACATTACAGCATTAAGTCATAGAGTAAAAACATTAGGATAATAAAAGCTTCCCCGGTTAGGTCAGTTTACCCCACATTGCTTTGTCTCTGCTGTCATGTGTTTACTCATCTAAACTTTGTGCTGAATGGCCTGCCCAGGGGGAGGTCGAAGGGGAATTACCCATTAATGGTGTTTATTCATGGTGTTTATTCTGGACCTGGGAACCAAGACCTTTTATCATTCGTAAAATCACTTTTTTAACTATGTTAATTATACACAAGTGTGTTGACTTAGAACCTCTGTTATTAAATCTATACTGAATAAATACGAGGAGGAACAGGGAGTCATGGTCATTTAGCTGCAGTCACCCTCTGGGAACAGCCGATGATCATCCCTAGCCCACTCAGATTCACTGCATTCTGGTGTGCAAGAGTGTATTTCATTCATCCGTCGCTGAGTCAGGGTCTGCAGGACAGACCTCCACAGGTGGTGATCAATGTCTCAGGTGATGACCCCAATGTGACACTTGTCACACATGGGTACATACCACATTGGTACCTATGGCTGGCACCTGCCAAGGTCACCAGGGCTCAGGGATAAGGGGTGGAGCACAAAAGGAGGATGCTCATTTTCTCTCTCCATCACACCCTGAGATTTTGCTGAAAGAATGAAGGTAATGAAGGATGTTTCTATTCCCTGTCTTTCACAATGGTCAACCAGTTCTCCTCACCACCAGCAGCTTACACTCCTTTAGAGCTTATCCTGAACCACTGGGACTGCTTTGACACTCAGAATCTGGAGGAAAAGTGCCTCACAGCCCTCTACACAAAGGTTTGGCCAAATTGTACTTTACAGGAAGGACTGACTTGACCTCAGGAGGAAATCATTCATTTTGATACAACCTGGGCAGTTGGAAGCTTTCTGTAGACATGAGGACAGATGGTCTGAGACCCCATATGTGTAGGCTTTCTATACCTTGCAAGGCAAACCAGACCTTTGGTGACAATATAGGATTGATCCAGCCCTCCTGTTTGCTGTCTCAGGGAAGGCTGCAAAAGGCAAGCCCAGGGAATTAAAGATATGAGTTCCAGAGGCACCCCCAGAAGAGGAGACAGCTCCCTCCGGCTCTGCGCCTCCAGGTACACCCCAGCCTCCCTATTTAGCTTCAGCTTCTTACTTGCTCCCTGCTGGAAATCCTCGCCCTAAACAAGCTTCAGTCTCACTCCTGTTTCTCCAACAGATGCCCAGTGAATTTGGGCCCAGTAAGGTCCAGGTCTCCTTCTCCCTACAGTACTTAAAGTGAATTAAGGGGGATTTTGGTAAGTTTTCAGGTGACCCTGATAGATATATAGAGGCTTTCCAGAACTTGACCCAAATATTTAAACTCTCCTTGAGAGACGTTATGTTACTTTTTAATCAGTCCCTGATGGACACTGAGCAACAGGCTGAGAATTGGGAATAAGCTTTGCATCACATATAGCATCACAGAATCGGGTGAATATTATCCAACTAGAAGAGAGGCAGTACCAGGGAATGACCCTAAATGGGATCCCACTGATGAGGTGGAAGACTGGAAGAGGAGACACTTTCAGGTGTGCATAATGGAAGGCTTACGTAGGACTAGGGCCAAGCTTCTCAATTATACTAAGTTCTCCCTGATTGACCATGAATTTGATGAAAATCCCAGTTTTTCCGGAAAGGCTAAGAGGGGCCTTTTTAAAGTATACCTCCCTACCTCCTGATTCAGTCAAGGGACAACTAATCCTATTGGATAAATTTATTACTCAGGCAGCCCCTGATATCAGGAGGAAGTTATTAAAATGGGCCCTGGGACCAAATAGTATATTAGAGGACCTCCTGAAAGTGGCTACTTCAATCTTTTGTAATAGAGACAGGGAAGCCCAGGAAAGACAGAGGAAATACAGGAAAGTCACAAAAGTTTTAATGGCCATCAGGCAAGCCCAAAACCCAGGAATTCCTATGCTGCCTCCATTAACTGCTAAAAGATATGGCAAGAATAGTTATTTCTCTTTTAAAGTTTAACTGCTCCCATACAAGGTTTAATTCCTTTCACCAGGATGAAACAGCTAGGGGTACAATGTTGTTGTTAGTATATTTTACTTCTTGTCTGTGTAATCTTTGACACTAAATTCTTTCCTTGTATAATACATGTTTAATCCATGCATACTTAACCTTATAAAACTTGCTATTTTCTCTCACACCTAGAAGCCATAAAAGTCCAAATGATCAGGTGACCAGAGCCTTGGACAATAGCTCCCCTTTGCTAGGAATGCTGAGACAGGCTCTGGAAGGAATCTGACTGCTATTTTCACCAAAACAACGTGCCCTGTCTGCAGGAAGCAGCTAAGACTGGTCATCCTACATATTCTAACATCACTTAGATGTTCCTCTTCAGAGGGGGGAAATGATACAGCAGTGCTGGGAAGGCAAGACTGTGGTTCCTTTAAATGACATGGAAAGGGGGAAAGGGACGACCTGGGGAGAGGTGGTCCCTGGCTAGGGCCCCACCCGCACAGACCTAGGTGTGGACAGGCACTCCAGCTTTCCAGTCCAAATGTATTTTCCAAGACCACCCTGGCCTGCCATGCCCCCATCCTGGGCCTATAAAAACCTGAGGCTCTAGCAGGTACACACACAGAAGCGGCTGGACATCATGAGAAATGCATTGACGGAAGAAGACACCAGGAGCTGGTTGTCGAAATACACAGCAGAAGAGCATGCCGACTGACACCTGCAGGCCAGCAGGCCATCCATTGGCAGAAGCATGTGGAGTTTGGCCAGAGTGGTCAAAGAAGAGTCAGGGCCACATAGCAGCCCAATTCCAGGGGAACACTATCTCCCTTCTGGCTCCCCTATCTGCTGAGAGCTACTTCCACTCAATAAAACCTTGCACTCATTCTCCAAGCCCATGTGTGATCTGATTCTTCCCATACACAAAGACAAGAAACCCCAGGATGCAGAAATCTCTGTCCTTCTGAAAAGGAAGGGGATCTAATTGAGCTGGTTAGCACAAGCCGCTTATAGACAGCAAACTAAAAGAACACCTTGTAACACACACCTACTGGGGCTTCACTGTAAACATTCCCCCCTAGTCACTGCTAGGGTGGGGAGTGGTCAGAGCCCCACAACCTTCCTATTTGTATGCTCCCCTAGAGGTTTGAGCAGGGGGGCACTGAAGAAGCCAGCCAATCCCCCATAGCACACCCTGCGAGGGGGACGAGGAAACTTTTTTGTTTCATTACCAGATAAAATTTCACTAAAAGGAAGACAGACAGGAAGCCATGAAGAAACAGAAACCATGGAACAACCACAAAACAAAGAACAAAATGACAGGAGTAAGTTCTTATTTATCAATGATAACATTGGTTTGGGCAAAAATTTCTTCTTTCCTCTGCTTTTTAATTTCTTTTCTTCTTCTATTCTTTTTTTTTTTTTTTTTTTTTTTTTTTAGACAGAAGTTTGCTCTGTTGCCCGGCTGGCATGCAGTGGTGTGATCTCAGCTCACCACAGGCTCCATCTCCTAGGTTCAAATGATTCTCATTCCTCAGCCACTCAAGTAACTGGGGTTATAGGCATGCACCACCACACCCAGCTTTTTTTGTATTTTTAGTAGAGATGGGGTTTCGTCATATTGCCCAGGCTAGTCACCAACTCCTGGACTCAGGTGATGGGCCTGCCTCAGTTTCCCAAAGTGCTGAGATTACAGGCATTGAGCCACTGTGCCTGGCCTGCTTTTTAACTGTTGTTGTTTCTATTATATCTTATTTTACTATTTCTTAAAAAGCTTTGGAGCTATTAGTTTTTATCATCTTTTTGTCTTTCTATTTAAGATGTGAGTAGTTTACATGTGACTATCACAGTATTATAATATTTTGTGTTTATCTGTGTACTTAAAATTACTAGTGAGTTTTGTTTCTTCAGATGATTTCTTTTTGCTCATTAACATCCTTTCTTTCTGATTGAAAAATTCCCTTTAATTTTTCTCATAGAAGAGGTCTGACGCTGATGAACTCCCTCAACTTTTGTTTGTCTGGGAAGGTTTTTATTTATTTTTCATGTTTGAAGGATCTTTTCACTGGATATACTCTTCCAGGGTAAAAAATAAAATAAGGGCTTTAAATATGTCATGCCAATCTCTCCTAGCCTGTAAGATTTCCACTGAAAAGTCTGTGGCCAGAAATATTGGATCCTTATTGTATGTTAATTATTTTTAAATGTCTTGAAGTAGTCTTATTTAAGTTAAATCTGCTTGGTATTCTATAATCTTCTTGCGCTTGAATATTGATATGTTTCGCTTGAATATTGATATGTTTCTCTAAGTTTAGAAATTTATTTGTTGTTATCCCTTTGAATAAACTTTCTACCCCTATCTCTCTCTCTCTCTCGAGTGATACCCTACAAGCACAGGCAACCAAAGCAAAAATAAACAAATGGAATCATATCAAGATGAAAAGCTTCTGCACAGCAAACTCAACAGTGAACACAGTGAAGAGAAAACTCACAGAATGGGAGAAAATATTTGCAAACTACCTATCTAACCGGAGATTAATAACCAGAATATTTAAAGAGCTTAAACAACTCTATAGGAAATAATCTAATAATCTTGTTTTAAAATGGGCAAAAGAGCTGAACAGATGTTTCTCAAAATGATACATACAAATGGCAAACAGGCATATAAAAAGGTGCTCAACATCAATGACCATCAGAGAAATGCAAATGAAAACTACAATGCAATATTATCTCCGCCTAGTTAAAATCACTTTTACCCAAAAGACAAGGAATAACAAATGCTGGCGAGGATATGAAGAAGAGCAAAGCCTTATACACTGTTGGGGAGAATGCAAATTAGTGCAACCACTATGGAGAACAATTTGGCTATTCCCCAAAAAGCTAAGAACAGAGCTACCCTGTGACCCAGCAATCCTACTGCTAGGTATATACCCCAAATAAAGGAAATCAGTATATTGAAGAGATATCTGCTCTTATGTTTTTTGCAGCAACATTCACAAAAGCCAAAATTTGGAAATAATTTGAGTATCCATCAACAGACACATGGCTGGAAAATATTTATTATGTATACATAATGGAGTACTAGTCCGCCACTATGAACCATGAAATTCTGTCATTTGCAACAACATGAATGTAACTGAAGGTCATTATGTTAAGTAAAATAAACCAGGCACAGAAAGGCAAACTTCACATATGTCACTTATTTGTGGGAGACAAAGATTAAAACCATTGAACTCATGGAGATAGGAGCAGAAGGATAGGTACCAGAAGCTGGAAAGGTAGTGGAGGTGAGGATGTTTAATGCATACCAAAAAACAGTTAAAATGAATAAGATCTAGAATTTGATCACACAACAGGGTGACTACTTAAAATAACTTAAAAAGCATAATGGAATTGTTGGTAACACAAAGGATAAATTATTGAAGCGATAGATACCCCATTTACCCTGAAGTGATTATTACACATTGCATGTTTGTTTCAAAATATTTCATATATAAATATGTACACTTACCATGTACTCACAAAAAAAGTAAAAGGTTAAATCAAGCAAAAAACAAAGAAACCTTCCAACAAAGAGAAGTCCAAGATCAGATGGCTTCATGGCTAAATTCTACCAAACTTTCAAAGACAAATGTCAATACTTAAACTCTTCAAAAAACAGAATCAGGGAGAACATTTTCTGACATTTTTTATGAGGCTAGACTCAGCTTTCTACCTAGGCCAGAAAAATATATTAAAAGAAAACTATAGGCTAATATCTCTAGCAAAAATTGATACCAAAATTCTTCATAAAATATTAGCAACTAAAATGTAACAACACAACAAAATGATTATACAGCATGATCAAGTACAATTCATGTCTGGAATTCAAGACTGCTTTAACATATGTCAATTAATCAAATATGATGCATACATTGACAGACTGAAAAAAATTTACATAATCATCTCAGTTGACACTGAAAAAAATATTCTATAAAGTTCAACCTTTTTTTGATAAAAACCCTCAACACTTTAGATATAGAAGAAAAGAATCTCATCATAATGAAATTTATTTATTAAAAACTCACCCATCACTACATCATAATCAATTAAAAGAAACTGAAAACTTTTCCTCTAAGATCTAGCTTAAGGCAAGGATGTCCACTCTCCGCGCTTTTATTGAACTAGAAGTATTAGCAAGAGAAATCAGACAAGAAAAAGTAATAAAGGGAATTCAAATTGAAAAGAAAGATGTAAAATTATCTATTTGACAGTTTCATTATTTTGACATTTTCTTTTTTGTTTATTCCTCCTCGAACCTCATTCTTAAATTAGGTTTTTTGTTTTGGAAATAAAAAAATTTTCTACTTTATATTTTTCTACTAGGTTCTCAAATTTTTCTACTTTTTTTTTAATCAAATTTTTCTACTTTATTTTTTTATCAATTATGAAAGTCAATTTATATTTCACTTTTATTATTTCTGTTCTTCTGCAATTTTTAAGTATAAAATACCTTTTATAAATGTTTAGTAATACTTTTTTTTAACTTTTCCTTTACAGAAGTGACTTTTGCATTTGATCATTCAAAATTACTCTGAAAAATTTTAGAGGTTTATAATTTCTAAAGTTCTCTTTTGTACCTCAGATTGTTTAATTGAATTTCATTTTGTTCTGTTTTTAAACTTATTTTTATATATCACAGATGATAAATTATTCATTATATTGATGAATAAAATTTTTAAGTTTTTAATAAAGAATGATCAATAGGCAAGACCATTCTCATAAGCATCACTACATTCTCCAGTATTTTTAGGAGAAATCATGAAAATTAGTGGGTTAGCAGGTAATTTTTTTATATTGCATAATTAAATATTCACAAGTACATATAAAATCATTATTCTTCTATAAATTAAATAAAATTATCAGGAAAATTTGATAAGAAAAGGCAGATAGCTAATAAAATTTATTAAAAAGCAGCAGTCTAAGTAGATAAATCAGAGAGCTTTGCCCTGTATGTTTTGGTCTAACTGTGAAAATAGTCTGATTTCAGAACAACTGAATGAAATGTGGTATCCATAACAAAGTCTAGTCACGCACTGCTCCAAAATCGACCCCACTCTAGAAGCCTTGACTAAAGCACTTGATTTTGCCACTGAATCTTATTACTAACAATGAAAGTGCTCAGTTTCCATTACCTCATTCATCTGTTCCAGTCTGTCTTTCCTTCAGCACCACATATTTTGTTTGCAACATTTTCCAAAAGTCAAAAAATCAAAATGCTACATAATTTTTAGAGAAGCAAAATTATTTAAAAATTACGTGATATTTGAGTCAAAGTTCTGATATTTCTTCAAAAAAATCACTTTACTTTAGCATACTATTACATTTTCCTTCTTTATATAGATAAATAAAGTCTGCCTTAAGGCAGACTCAGCCATAATACTTGCAAGAAGGTTGGGTACAAATGGCAGCCCACATACCATATGTCTAGAGACTTAAAAGTTAGCAGATTATGAAATAAAGTATAATCTATGCATCTGCTTTGTCGAATGTACCTTTATAAAGTCCTGGAAAGCCAGATTTGAATTTGAAAATATTGAACTTTCTTAATTGCCAGGGTGAAACATAGCACCAGGGATAGTGCCAGTCCTGGCCTCCAGGTCACTTTTGCCTCCCTCCCTGACTCTCTCTGCACTATGAGGGAACTTGAGAGCTTGCAGTAGACACAGCTGCCACATGATCAAGTTTTGTTTATATATATTGTAAATAAGCCATCTTGGCCCCTACCTGCAGGGATAGAACTAGAGTAAGAACCCATGCAGACACTGATATTGGTCTCAGGACAATTTTGACTCAGAATTTCATTCTCAGGCATCCACTGCGTGATCTACAAAGTAGAGGCATAAACTCTAAGTGGGAGCATTTTCTTGGCCTGTGGGGAGAGGTAAATGTGAAAATGGGATCCAATAAAACATCAGAAAAAAAGTGGCCCAATATATTTGACCCTTTTGCCAGGTTTTAAGGGCATCAGTGCCTGATCATGTGGGGAATTACCTTAATGAAGTGGTAACCTCTAAGTACAATACCAGGTGAATTATATCTCAGATGCCATGGAACAGAATCACTCACCAACAAATTTAAGGTGCTTGAAACACACAGCTTAACAAATTAAATTGAAATGCATTTAAAGAAGCAGGAGAAAGATGGTATAGAAGGAAATATATAATTATGATAAGGCATATATTGGTGGAAGGATCACACCACTTGAATCTTGAGTTATGCAACATTCGTATATACTCTATTTTCTATCTATCAATTTGTTTCTCCCCTTCCCTTTACCCCCACTATACTATCCTTGAAAGATGATTTGGTTATAAGGACTGGAGTCAAGGTTTGAGCACAGGAACCCCAACAGATGGAAAATGTGTGGGCCCGTGATACACACACATCTTATATTAGAATGATACATTAAAATATGCTTTGCCAGTAGCTGTAGCTTGCCAGTTATCCTGCTGAACAGCTACGAGTTTTATCTGTATTTTTTGGGCTGAGCACATATGGGCCGAGTGGGACCACACTGAGCATCATCAATGGGTGGCCAATTTAGGAGAAACATAGCTGTCAGCCCAGAAGTCCCATAATCATAACGTTTTCATGTATTTCTATCTAAAAGTGGTACTCTTGTTTGTTTCATCAAATTAAGTATATATTATTATCTTTATTGTTTCCTACATTTAACTTACCTTACATTTAACATATCTTAGGGAATCTACATCTTTCATGTTATTTACTCATCCTTTATGTATACCTAAAGTATTCTATTAATGTATCAATAGTCCACAAACAAATAGGTTACTCATTATCTGTGTTTAACTTGTCATAAATTTTATCTTTCCTATTTTTTCTTATTCTTTATAACAAAATAGAGTATTTCCAAATAGTATAGCAAACTCATATTATGTCTTAACGTTTCCATCTCCTTTGCTGTTTCATTTCCTTTGCTGTTGCTTGTCTAAATGAAAAATAAATCATTCATTTTTGTCACATGAGTAAATTAATAAGCTATTGTCTTTTGAAAACAACCCATAGCAGATAACACAAGTTAACATGAAACAGAATTTAAAAGTGCTATAAGAGTAGGGATTAAATATTTTTATTCTTCCTTATTCTTCTTCTGCCAATCCTTTAAATTGTTTTCCATACATTCTGAAATGTTCCATTGGGAATGCGTAAATTTAAAAAAAGGAAGAACAAGAAGAAGGAAAATTTCAAGCATAGATCTGTTGCTAATTAGCAAAGGTCAAATTTCAGCAGATAAGAAAGTTTCCAACCAATGAATCAAGGTAGATTTTATGTGAAATGTGCTTACTGTTTCCTTTGTCAATCAATTTGGATAAGGATAGTTTTATATTCAACTTATCAGTGGTAAGCGTTTCCATGGTTGTAATATAATTTGTGACAAGCTGTTATTCTAAATACTTGTCAGAGTCCATTAAACATCATTCCTTTCAACTTTACCTTTCAACTAGCTGTGAACAAATATCTTTTGAATATTTAGCAGTTTCTGTTTTCCAAAAGATCCTCATTATTCCATATTTAGCTAAAGCTGTTCATACAATGAATGTCTGCAATTTAGAGCTAGACATCCAGCAACAAAATGCTGCATGAACTTCCTCCATTTTTTGCTGCAAGAAATTAATCTTAAGGAGAGCTTTGCAGTTATTCTTATATAGTCTTATACAATTAATTGGTCTCAATAATTTACATACAGGTGACTTTTCATTAGATTCTGATTTGCATTAATTTACATCCATATATGTTCACAGGCAAATAAGCTATCATAATTATTCATGTGGTAGGAAATGACAATATCAAGTTTCATTAGTATAATTACAATCAATTCAATAGCAGATGTTAGTGCATTCCTTCCTTACTTAGTTTATTTCTTTTCTCTGTATTCTTAGGGTAGAGAATTGGTAAACTAATTCTACTCCACATTTTATAGCCCATCATCAGCTTTGAGTGTTTAAAGCCTAATCTTTTGTTTTGTTGGACAAGTTTATGTTATGGGTCCAGGAAATACAGCAGTGCACAAAACCACCATATTCCTTGCAGTGATTCTAGTGAACACAAGAGAATCATGTGCATGAATTTTAATCTATGCCAGTTATCAATAAGGGTTATAGAAGATACCAAACAGGGTGAAGGGATCCAAAATGCTGGGGCAGGGAAAAAATGAACTGTGGTCAGGAAATGACTCATGATAAGCTAAGATATGTAGAATAGAGAGTGTAAAAAAAATAAGGATATGTGGAAAAGCTGAGCATTAAAATAATAATCATAACTTTAAAGGAGAGTACCTGATTGATGTCCAGGAAGACTAGTGTGGTTGATATATCAACTATCAAGATAGAGTGTTAGAAGATGACTGCATAAAAATGAAGGTAAGGATGATGAAGAAATATTAACCCCTTTACATCCTATGGATTTTATTCCCATTCAAAGGGGAAATATTGTAGGAATTCAAACAGAGAGGAGACATGATCTGACCTGAGGTTTTCAGTGGATCATTTTGGCTGCAATTTGAGGAAAAGACCATAGGTAAAGAAGGGCAGCAGCAAATATGTTAGTTGAGCACATTGACAAAGATCTAGGTGAGGTGCTACGGTAGCAGCACCAGCATTACAGCAGTTGAGAAGCAGTTTGGGACTTACTATGTACATGGAATATGGCCTCAGATGACCTGGCTTCTAACTCTGATTCACGAGCACAGTGATATGATATTCAAAAATATGTGTAATCTCTCAGGCTCAGTATCTTCATCCATAAGTGAGGTCTACGTATGTAAACATGAGGGAATCATAGTAATGTGTAATATGCAATATTGAGTATAGAATAAAAGTTGAATAATTTATTGTTTATTTAATATCGGATATATAGAAAGGATAGATTAAAATGGTTGAGAGAGAAAATATAAGTGTATAAAAACTGGATTGCAAACTTTTAAAAGGGCACATTTTATGGTATATAAATTGTTCAATAATACAATGAGACAAAAATGAATGATAGTAATTTTCTGAATATACATTTTTGCATACATCTTTTGGAATTATATTGATATTTTACATACTTAAATAAATTATAAAAGCAAAATAAATCTCTAAATGGAATATAAACAGAAACAAATTACTGTATTTTAAACAAATAACATAACCACACCATGCAGAAGCAGGGAAAATGAATTAATTTAGAAATTTTAGAATATAGCATTTTGGCCATCCAAACTCAGGCTAAAGCCAAAAGGAACTATAAACAAATGTAGTTGAATTAGTACATTTGTTACTCTGAGTGTGTTATGTAATGATTTTGAAACTATTTATATATTCTAGGATTGAATAAATAATTAAATATACCATGGCTAAGTAAAAACTAAATATATTGGAGGTATCGTTAGTAATCTTGTTAAGACAGGCAAAATATATTTAAAGGTATAAATGTGTATTAAGGGAATATTAGAATTAAACAATAGATTATTTTAACCATTAGACTTATGTTTTCAATCATATTTTATTTTTCATGGCCTATATCCATCCCATTCCTTTTAAAATTCAGGTGTATTTTTTATAATATAAAATCACATAACAATAACAGGTTTGATGACTATTCTGCCAAAAGTCTCTTTGTTATATAACTCAAATTTTTATGTCTATTCACTGAAAAACATAAACAATCTAGATAATATATAACAAGGTAGCTAATATGAAGTAAATTTCAGCTTTAAATTTTATACTGTGAATTCTATAAAATACAGAATAACAAGCTTGGTTACCTAGAGAAGATGGAAGGAAATGGCGTGAAAATGATAAAAGTAATGTGAAGAAAAATCACTTTTCTGACTGGCCCTTTTTATAAGTTCTGACCTAACCTTGACTTAGTTACCTATCAAGTACAATCAATTGGATATTTGTGTCCTCCCAAAAATGTGTATGTTGAATCCATAATTTCAATACCATGGTATTTGCTGGTGGGGCTTTTAAGAGTAATTAGGTCATGAGGGTGGAGCCCTTAGGAATAGGATTAGTACCTATATAAGAAGAAGCTACATATAGTCCTAGCTACTCAAGAGACTGATAGGGGATAATTCTTGAGTCCAGGAGTTTGGCTGGACAACACAGCAAGACCCTTTCTAAGAAAAAGGAAAATAAATAAAGGCCCATAGAACTAGTAGCTCTCTTTTCACCATTATAAGACACAACTGGAAATCAGCATTCTGCAGTTCTTAAAAGGGTCCTTATCAGAACCTTACAGTGCTGCCACCTTAATCTCTGACTTCCAGCTTCCAGAACTTCAAGAAATAATTCAATGTGGTTTATAAGCCACCCAATCCATGGCCCATTGTGTGGCAGCCTGAACTAAGATGGTAACATTTCAAATACTCAAATAAAGAAAATAATAATAATAAACAAGAATGAGGAAACAATCCTTAAAATCATGTATATATATATATATATATATATATATATATATATATATATCATATTCCTGAGGATATATGCACTCTAATTGATAGGCTTTTGTTTTATTTTTCACAGATTCATCATTTAGAAAATCTAAAACTATAAAATGTATAGTCAAGGACAGAGAAACAAGTAAATATGTCTTGGATAATATTTTTTCATTAAGAGAGAAAAATATAGATATAGAAGAGAGGATGAAATCTCTATCTCTGTGTGTTTGATGTGTATGTGTGTGTATGAGTGTGTGTGAGTGTGCGCACATTCATACATATGCACGTAAGTATGAATGGCTGCGAATGCATGCCTCTGTTTCCTATCTCTGTCCATTAAGATGCCCAAGAAGCAAAGCCACCCCAAAAGCAATGTGCACAATTAGAGCTCAGCCTTGGGTTTAAATATCATTCTTTGAAAAGAGAAACCAGTGTCCTTGGAGAAACAATTGCTACTTGGAGTGGGCAATATATGTACTAAATGAACCTCAAACATCTTGTGGTGTTAGACAATAGAGATGTAATCAAAGAACAATGGAGACATGTATAAAAGACAATGGTCCACCTCAAAGGGATTACCAATAATAGAAAAAGGTTATAACATAGTGAGTGAAATAAGAAACTATTAACCACGCTGGTATAAAAAAAGAAATGCATACATAGGTATATAAACACTGAAATAAATGGTGTAACAAGAAGAGCACTCTCTTACAACAGAAAGTCTATCTAATCCATGTAGAAGTAATATGATATTAGAAAGTCTCAAAGAATCGTCATACAAATTGTTGCATCTAAAATCATTAACAGGTTATAAAACTTTACACATTGTGATTTCTCCTTTATCATATGTCAATTTAATGTACATCTGTAAATAAATAGCATTTATACTCACTCATAGGCAAGTGTTGAACAATGAGAACACATGGACACAGGGAGGGGAGTACTACACACTGGGGTCGGTTGGGGGGAAATAGGGGAGGGACGGTGGGGAGTGGGGAGCTGGGGAGAGATAGCAAGGGGAGAAATGCCAGATGTAGGTGATAGGGAGGAAGGCAGCAAATCACACTGCCACGTGTGTACCTATGCAACAATTTTGCATGTCCTTCACATGTACCCCAAAACCTAAAATGCAATAAAATAAATAAATGGGGGAAAAATGAAATGTTAAGTATATGCAAATCTGCAGGTTCTGTTAAGGTTTTTAAAGAATTAGAAAAACGGTTACATGGTCTTTAGTAAGAAATAGTATACAATCTAATATGTGTCTAAGCCATCCTTTCTTATGAAATCTTTTGGTCATGAACCACAGACATTTTTTATTACTTCTGCTTTGGTTACATTAATATCTGTAGAGATGAGTACTCTTTTTTAATCCTCTCATTTATTTATCTTTATCTCTCTCTTCTTGTTTCACCAAATTATCTTCCAATTTCTTTCCTTTTTTTTTTTTTTTTGAGATGGAGCCTTGCTCTGTTGCCCAAGCTGGAGAGCAGTGGCGCAATCTTGGCTCCCTGCAACGTCCGTCTCACAGGTACAAGCAATTCTCCTGCCTTAGCCTCCTGAGGAGCTAGGATTACAAACACATGCCACGACGCCCAGCTAATTTATGTATTTTTTAGTAGAGACGGGGTTTCACCATGTTGGCCAGGCTGGTCTTGAACTTCCAACCACAGGTGATCTGCTTACCTCAGCCTCCCAAACTACTGGGATTACAGGTGTGAGCTACCGTGCCTGGCCTTTTTTCTGGTTTTTTAAACACATGTATGGTATGTTAAATTTCTAAGAACTTATTTTCTTACAGTATTTTTTATAGAATTGTTTCTTTTTTGCCTATGCCCAATATTTGAGGATATTAACTACAGATTGAATTAAAGTTTTTAAAGTTTTCATCTCATCTCTGAATTTTCTTTCTTTATTCTTTCATTTTTGAGTGTATTTTTTCCAATTCTCTTATGTTAAATAATTAATTTTGATAATTACTTGCTTTCTACAGCATGAATAAGAAATAATTGTATATTTCTACAGTCTTAGAATATCTTCCCACCATATAATTATTAATTCAAAATAATAATGTAATTATTATGCAATGAGGAAAGCCAGTGGCTCATCATATTATCCAGGTAATCAAAATAAACATAATAGAACAAATCAAAATTTTTGCCTGAGTAGACTACGTATTTCTGCAGTAAACCTGTCAACTTGAATTTCCTGATTTTAGTTATGATAAAATATCAGACAAATTGAGGAGTGTTCTATGAAACATCTACAGAGAAAATAATACAAGATGGAAGAGTGAACTTGTCGACAGTAAAAGCATAAATAATAAAAATAATGAGGAAACTATTGTGAAGTTAAACTACTCTGATTAACAAAACACTTTATAGAGAAAATTAACCAATTTAGGATGGTTTAAAGGTTGTATCTAGATAATCTTGTATTGGGAGTTAATATTTAAAATAGTCAGCAAATTGCTGACTATAAGAATGAAAATACAGAAGCCTGCTAGAAAAACTAAGAATAAACAGATTATAGACAAAATAGGCTAGTCACTGACAGGTATATACAAATATATTTGAGCTGATATTGTAGGCTAATAATTACTTCGACTATAAATGGAATAAATAAGAGTGTAAATAGTAAAGAGACCCATTTACACTCAACCGAGCTACAAATATTAGAAATCTGTATAATAATAAGTATTGGCAAGAATATCAGGACATATAAAACCTTTTTCATTATTGCAAGGAACGTAAAATTAATCATTGTCTGACATTATTTTGTCATTTAGAAATGCATACATTATATAACTCAAAATTTCTGCTCTTGGATTGACTTCCCAGTGTAATTCTAACATATTTCATTAGTAGATAGCCACTTTTGGTACCCAATAGTTGAGGTCTTCTGGTACCTATCATTAGATGACTGTAGGTGCAAAATGTAATTTGTATATACTGTGGACAAACAAATAATACAACAGTCAGAAACAACAAATTAGATGTAGCTACAGGTACACAGATAATACTTACAAACAAATGATTGGCCAGAAAAGGTATATATAACAAAATGTCATTTATGTAAAACATAGTCATGGGTCTGTGAAAAATACAAAGTTGCAATAAGGGAGGGCAATAAGAATTGGAAACGAGAGTAAAGCTTATAAGAAAAAAAGAGTGATATATCCCTCTCACTGCTTACTACGAATAATCCTTGTGGAGCTGAGGATTATGATAAGTTAACATTGTGTACTTGATACCTATTTAAAACATATTCGCCATCCAAAGAAACTAGCATCAATAATTTGGTGTTTTGATAAAAATTATTATTATACCAATTTTTTCTTGTTGTTACAACAATATTGCATTTGATAATTGTATGCACTTGATGGTGTCTAATAGTATTTATTGCCTAATTGTTACAACAAGATTGCATTTGATAATTGTATGCACTTAATGGTGTCTAATAGTATTTATTGCCTAATTGTTATCAATTAGAGAAGAGCCAATGAATGTATTTTGTGTATTTTTTTAAAAAAAGGATATTCTTTAAAGCATTTGTGGCATGAGACGAAATTGTGATTTAAAAAAAATGCTTCCTAGCAATGGAAAATTTTAAACTTCCTTTTTTTCCCAAAATAAATGGTATTAAATGATACTTTCAGAGCCTGATATGTGTTTTATAGTGATTAAAAACAGAGGCATCTTATCTAGAATTTTGAGAACTTTAAATGAATTAAAATATATATCTCAAACTACTAAAGCCTTATGGAAAGTATGGTCAAAATTTCAAGTTTTAATTATATCCACCAATTAGGTTTACATAAAATTTCCCAAAATGTGAAAACATGGAGCAGAGATGTTCTCTGAAAATAAGTATTCCATCCATATCCAAATACTCTGAGGAAAATTAAACAGTACATCAATTTTAAAATATATAAAAGTTTTATAAAATAATATGTCAAATATTATATTAAAAGCCTATTTACAATTTGTAATCCATCACTTTTCAGATGCATTTGATGCATCTGGTTGCATTTGTATTTATTCAAGCCTATTACTATTTTGTATTATCTCAGTATTTTGTGTATTACATACATGAAATGTTCTGAAATATGCAAAAATAATAACTAGAATTTTAAATATTAATGACAGTAGCCAATAGATAAATCAAGTAAAAAAATTATAGCTAGCCCACAGTACAGAAAAAAAACAGATAATTTAAAACACAACTGTCTGTTTTGCAGAAATAACTCAATGCTTTATTTCAAGGTATGTCAGGAATGTCACCTTCATATGCAATGGTCGGCATATTTTATTTGCTGTGGTTTTCCCCAGTGTAATTTTGACTTCCTAGCTCCAAAGAAGAATTCACATGCTCTGTAAATCAGAGTTTTATTAAATGACTAAATTTTATCTACAAATTTATGAGATAAATATGTGACCATTAGTCATATACTCTCAAGATATAGATTTTTTAATATAGGTATCTCAAGAAATTACCTTAAAAGTTTAAATCACTTTGAAAAATTTGCTGTATTTTATTTAAGAAAAAACTTTGTATTAAAACCTTAAGAATATCATATTTTAACTGATTCAAAATTTGAACAAACTACAGTGTACTTACTATATATTATAACTTTGTTAAAGACAATATTTAATAATCTATTAAGAATACAATCAAATGAAACTCTAAGACAGTTGTCTATTATTTACAAACATGTTTAGATTCCAAATGTAGTCATGCAAAGGGTATATACTTTTGCCACTCAAATACATTGTTTTAAAATATTTTCTGACATATCGATTACTTAGTTTTTATCAAAGCATGGATTTCTACATTATGATTATTTAAAATTAATATTATATACACATATAAAGATCTTAATTATACTCTATAATCAACTTATTAAATTAGTAGTTATACAATATCACATATAATAAATTAAAGAAAATTTCTTTGATAAATGCAATAGTTAAGCTACTGAGAAGTCATGGACAAGTTTAAAATATATCAATTAGGCTTTTTATAATTCTTTCCTTCTTATAAAGAATATTCAGAAAATATTCTAAAGTAAGTTTATTGAAAAATCACATACTTCCTAAAATAATTATTTTTTAAAAAGTGTCTCTTATTACATGCAATGCAACAGTAGACATTTTAGCTGATAGTCGTGGCTATTTTTTCCATGTTAGAAATCTTACAAAAATAAACATTCTAAATTTAATGTGAGTTTTGGTATAACATTTTCTCATCTTGAGGACATTTTGTCAAGCTGGTATAGCTGTGCTGTCTCTTTATGCATGCCACTGGTAATATTTAATGAGATCTGACAGTTTTATTTTTATTTTTTTTATTGCATTTTAGGTTTTGGGGAACATGTGAAGAACATGCAAGATTGTTGCATAGGTACACACATGGCAGTGTGATTTGCCGCCTTTCTCCCCTTCACCTATATCTGGCATTTCTCCCCATGCTCTCTCTCCCCAATTCCCCACCCCCTGCTGTCCCTGCCCTATTTTTCCCAACAGACCCCAGTGTGTGATGCTCCCCTCCCAGTGTCCACGTGTTCCCATTGTTCAACACCTGCCTATAAGTGAGAACATGTGGTGTTTGATTTTCTATTCTTGTGTCAGTTTGCTGAGAGTGATGGTTTCCAGGTTCATCCATGTCCCTACAAAGGACATGAACTCATGGCTTTTGATGGCTGCATAATATTCCATGGTGTATATGTGCCACATTTGCCCTGTCCAGTCTATCATCAATGGGCATTTGGGTTGGTTCCAGGTCTTTGCTATTGTGAACAGTGCTGCAATGAACATTTGTGTGCATGTGTCTTTATAGTAGAACGATTTATAATCCTTTGGATATATACCCAGTAATGGGATTGCTGGATCAAATGGAATTTCTATTTCTAGGTCCTTGAGGAATCGCCACACTGTCTGGGTTGAACTAATTTACACTCCCATCAACACTGTAAAGGTGTTCCTATTTCTCCACATCCTCTCCAGCATCTGTTGTCTTCAGATTTTTAAATGATCGCCATTCTAACTGGCGTGAGATGGTATCTCAATGTAGTTTTGATTCACATTTCTCTAATGACCAGTGATGACAAGCATTTTTTCATATGTTTGTTGGTCTCATGTATGTCTTCTTTTGTAAAGTGTCTGTTCATACCTTGGCCCACTTTTGAATGGGCTTGTTTGTTTTTTTCTTGTAAATCTGTTTTAGTTCTTTGTAGATTCTGGATATCAGCCCTTTGTCAGATGGGCAGACTGCAAAATTTTTTTCCCATTCTGTTGGTTGCCGATTCAAGCCATCATCAGAGATTATTACAAACAACTCTATGCACATAAACCAGTAAACCTGGACGAAATGGATAAATTCCTGGACACTTGCCTCCTCCAAGCCTAAACCAGGAAGAAGTCGAAACCCTGAATAGACCAATAACAAGGTCTGAAGTTGAGGCAGCAATTAAGAGGCTACCACCCAAAAAAAGCCCAGGTCCAGATGGGTTCACAGCCGAATTCTACCAGACATACAAAGAGGAGCTGGTACCATTCCTTTTGAAACTATACCAAATAATCCAAAAAGAGGGAATCCTTCCCAAATCATTTTATGAGACCAACATCATCCTGATACCAAAACCCAGCAGAGACTCAGCAAGAAAAGAAAACTTCAGGCCAATATCCATGGTGAATACACATGCAAAAATCTTCAATAAAATACTGGCAAGCCGATTGCAACAGCACATCAAAAAGCTTATCCAGCATGATCAAGTAGGATTCATCCCAGGGATGCAAGGCTGGTTCAACATACGCAAGTCTATAAATGTAATTCACCACATAAACAGAACCAAAGACAAAAACCACATGATTATCTCAATTGATGCAGAGAAGGCCTTTGACAAAATTCAACAGCCCTTTATGCTAAAAACCCTCAATAAACTAGGTATTGATGGATCTCAGAATAATAAAAGCTATTTATGAAAAACCAATAGCCAATACCATACTGAATGGGCAAAAACTGGAAGCATTCCCTTTGAAATCTGGCACTAGACAAGGATGCCCTCTCTCACCCCTCCTATTCAATATAGTACTAGAAGTTCTAGCCAGAGTAATCAGGCAAGAAAAAGAAATAAAGGGTATTCAAATAGGAAACGAAGAAGTCAAATTGTTTCTATTTGCAGATGACATGATTGCATATCTAAAAGACCCCATCGTCTCAGCCCAAAATCTTCTGAAACTGATAAGCAACTTCAACAAAGTTTCAGGATACAAAATCAATGTACAAAAATGACATGCATTCCTATACACCAATAACAGACTTAAAGAGAGCCAAATCAAGAACGAACTGCCATTCACAATTGCTACAAAGAGAATAAAATACCTAGGAATACAACTAACAAGGAACTTAAAGGACCTCTTCAAGGAGAACTACAAGCCACTGCTCAACGAAATAAGAGAGGACACAAACAGATGGAGAAACATTCCATGTTCATGGTTAGGAAGAATCAATATCGTGAAAATGGCCATACTACCCAACGTAATTTACAGATTCAATGCTATCCCCATCAAGCTACCAGTGACCTTCTTCACAGGACTGGAAAAAAACACCTTAAACTTCATATGGAACCAAAAGAGAGCCCGCATAGCCAAGTCAATTCTAAGCAAAAAGAACAAAGCAGAAGGCATCACACTACCAGACTTCAAACTATACTACAAGGCTACAGTAATCAAAACAGCATGGTACTGGTACCAAAACAGAGATATAGGCCAATGGAACAGAACAAAGGCCTCGGAAAGATCTGACAGTTTCATAGGGAGCTTCCACTTTTGCTTGGCACTCAGTCAGTCCTGCTGTCCTGTGAAGAAGGTGCCTGCTTCTCCTTTGCCTTCCATCATGATTGTAAGTTTCCTGAAGCATCTCCAGTAATGCAGAATGGTGAGTCAATTAAACTTCTTTCCTTGTAAATTACCCAGTCTCAGGTATTTCTTCAAAGCAGTGTGAGAACACATTAATACACCCACATTATGTGTTTACCTTTGTCAGAATGAAACACTGGCTCAAATCGTTGAAGTCTAATATAATCAATTATAATTTCTTTAAAGAATGATGTCATCTCAGTGACTCAGTATTGGTCTCCATTGCTGGCTAGTCATTCAGCAGCGGTTGTAGCCAAATCAGCCTTGGGACTTTCACCTCTGCCACCATGGCCTCTTTGCTCATGTGCCTATCATATTAGCACTGGATTGCCTGATGACAGAGGCTGACTGATATCAACTAGCTGATTAATTGCACATATTATTTTTGTTTAGGTCATCTTCATATAAGATGTATATAAGTTGTACACTATGTAAGTTGTATACTGTATAATGGATGTTTATATTTGATAGTAATCTTCACACTTCATATCACTTTCCATAGATCAGTCTATATGTTTCTAGCATAGAACTTCTTGTTCTAAATCCTTCAATCTTTTTCCTTCCAGATCCCTGACTCGGCAAAGACATCTGTCACTGCCCATGTGTCACTTTATTTTCTAATGATGAATGACCTCTCTTTCTACAAATTATAGGTGGCTAATTGCTCAAGCAAAACATTGTACATAGGAAGAATTTTACATCATTACTCTCTTTCAAGGCCACACTAAACTAACTTCATGGTTTTCCCCCTCATTCATCAGCTGCTTATAAAGATTCCCCATATAACCAGAGGTATAAGAATGGGTGAGGCACTGGGACAGCAGTAGTGCATGATGACATGAACTTCTGGGGTTATTTCTCATGCAACTTTCTTGTGACCTATGTTCCCACTTCTACATCCTGTATATGCCACTACCATCTTCCACAAGATTTTTGTTGAGCCCACAAGATCATGTAGACATAGAAGCTCCTAAAATACCCAATTCATGATGGACAATTGTGATGGGGCCATCTCTAGGTACCTCATGAACAGATACTTTCTATCAGGACCAAGTAGCTTTTCAGTAGTCCAGCAGACATTTCTGTTATATTTTGTTTGTTTGTTTGTTTTTCCTCAAAGGTATATGATCTTCTATGGTAGATACTATGACCTTGCTCCAAATACCAGGATGGGGTGCTGTCTTGCAATTCTCCCATTGGGACTCTCTATAAACACTGTAGTCATCATATGTTCTCCTTTTCAGCTCTAGCAATGATAACACGTATGGAAAAATGATTACAAGTGGGTATACCAGTTTTTTTGTTTTTTTTTGTTTTGTTTTGTTTTGTTTTTTGTTTTTAATTTGCAGTAGTCTACAAAGATTTTTGAGGATGCATCTGGATTTTGCAAGTCCCAAACTTGGGAATTAGATGGTGATATTTCAGGCCACACTACCCCTGAATCCTTCAGTTTTAAAAGTGGCACCAATTTCTGCTAAACTCTCTAAAATATATTGTTTTTAAACAATATAAATATATTGTAAATATAAATATGATGTAAAATATATTGTTTTGATATGCTATCTCATCCAAGGCATGAGGACAGTTTCAGAGGTGTCTACTTGGCCTTGTGCACTAGGTCTATTAGAAAAGGGCTTATATCAACAACTATGTATTTTTATTAGAATATAACCAGTAATAAATAACCACAGAGTAAATGTTTATATGTAGAGGACATCCTGTGAGTTGGATTTTGGTGAGGTCTGCATTTATTACCTGATATGTCTGAGCTCCAATTTAGAACAAGACCTTGATAATGACCTGGGTACCTGGGGATCCATGTAGACTTGAAACATGTATTCAAATTTTCTTGCAGTGTTCAAATCTATTTTCCTAGTCAAAAGGTCCATGATAAATGTCTATAGGTCCCTCTGAGGACCAACTAGGGGAATCAATATGATTAAATTGACAGAATAGAGAACCCCAAAATGAGGTCACATATCTATAGCCAACAGATCTTTGACAAACTTGACAAAAACATACAATAGAGAAAAGACATCTTTTTCAATAAGTGGTGCCAGGAAAATTGGATTGCCACATGCAGAACAAAACTGGACCCCTATCTCTTATTATATGCAAAAAATCAACTCAAGATAAAGACTTAAATATAAGACTTGAAAGTATAAAAATGCTAAAATAATACCCAAGGGAAACTCTTCTGGACATTGGTAGAGGCAAAGAATTTGTAACTAAGACTTCAAAAGCACAAACAAAAATAAATAAATAAATGACATTTATCTTCTGCATAGCAAAATAAATAATCAAGAGAGTAAACAGACAACCTGCAGAATGGGAGAAAATATCTGCAAACTATGCATCCAACAGGGGACTAATACCCAGAATTTACAAGAAACTCAAACAATTCAATAACAACAGGAACAAAATAAAAGCAACCCCTTTAAAAAATGACCAAAAGACATGAATATACATTTTTCAAAAGAAGACATACGAATAGTCAAATAGCATGTGGAAAAATGCTCAACATCACTAATCAAAAAAGGAATGCAAATTAAAACCATAATGAGTTATCATCTTACACCAGTCAGAATGGCTATTACTAGAAAGATAAAAGGTAGATGGTGAGAATACAGAGAAAAGAGAACACTTATATACTGTTAGTGGGAATGCAAATTAGTACAATCTCCATGGAAAACATTACAGAGATTTCTCAAAGAACTAAAAATAGAGCAACCACCATAAGATGCAGCAATGCCACTACTGGGTACCTACCCAAAGGAAAAGAAATCATTAAGTTAAAATAAAATCTTCTCTCTTGCATATATCACAAGATATGGAATCAACCTGCATGTCCATCAATGGATTACTCAATAAAGAAAATGGTATATATACAATAGAATACAATTTGGCAATAAAAAATAATGAAATCATATATTTTGCAGCAACATGAATGGAACTGAAGGCCATTATCTTAAGTGAAATAACTCAAACAGAAAGCTAAACACAGCATGTTCTCACTTTAAGTGGGAGCTAAACAGTGTGTACACACAGATATAGAAAGTTAAATAACAGACACTGGAGATCCAGAAGGGTTGGAGAGCTGAAGGGAGGTGAGGAATAAAAAAATTACTTAATAGGTATAATGTACGATATTCAGGTGATACATGTGCTAAAAGCCCTGACTTAACCACTATGTAATATCTATTCAGGTTAAACAACCTCCTGTGTGCTCCTTAAACTGATGCCAAACAAAGCTTTTTTTTTTTTTTTTTTTTTTTACTTTAACCAACTGACGTAATTCAATTTTTACTTCAACCAACTGATGTAATTCAATAAATTTATATATGTAATTATATTTTAATATACTTTGAATATACCTTTTTCATTAATTTCAATGTTCTTTCTTTTCTGAAGTCCAAGTCTTCTATTATCATTTTTGTTATGTTTACAAATCTTCATTTAGCTATTTATTAAGGTCAGTGAAAATTTGTCTGAGTTTTTCTTCATCTGATGATGTTTTATTTTGTCTTTATTCCTGAAGGAGTTTCGTCACATATAGAACTTGCACATATAGAACATATGATTCCTTTCTTTTAGTGTTTGAAACATGCGATACTATTTTTTTTTTTGACGTATGTATTTCAGAGGAGAAATCTACTGTTTTTGAAATGTTTTTTTCCTCTACAAATAATTTGCCATTTCTCTTTGAATACTTCCAAGGTTATTCTTTATCATTAGGTTTTTTAGGGTTAATTATCATATGTCGTAGCATTTTTTTTAGGTTTCTCTTATTTGGGATTCATATTCTTAAATATGTAGATTTATGTCTTTCCCCTCATTTGGGGAGTTTTCACCCCTTTTCATTTGAATATCTTCTCAGAACCACATTCTTTCTCCCAGATTCTGTACTTTTTTTTACTCTATTTTCGTGTTATTCAGATTTGATAAATTAAATTGATCTGACCTCAAGTTCACAGAGTTCACAGAGACTATTCTGTGTTATCTCGACTCTACTATTGAGTCCATTCAGAAGTTTTGTGGGTTTTGCTATCATTGCATTGTTTAGTTCTATAATTTGCATATAGTTCTTTTCTGTAGTTTTTATATCTTTATCACATATTTTTTCTTTTTTTATCAAGAAGATACAAAATTCTTGCTAAAGGAATTTTGTTATGACTGTTTCCAAGTCTTGGTTAAATAATTCTAACCTCTGATTCATTTATTGGATGTAGGAAAGGTGGGGTGAATGCTCAACTCCCATTCATCACTGTTGAAGCCATGGGGGCATGAAGAGAATGGTTTTCTGAGGTTGTTTCTTTGGAGTATAGCATGTATTATAAAAACGTTTCATGTTTTTTTAGGTCAACTTTTTCTCAGTCCTTTGTCTACAGAGACAGGTTTTTCCTTGGGCTTTTATTTGTCATTGCTTATTGGAGTTATGGCTTGTAGGCTTCTGCAATGTCCTGTCTGAGATATATGAAAGCTGATAAGGAAACCAAGGACCCATTGCTGAGTCATTCCTCTAAGTACAAGGTTTTTTAGTAGTCTGCCAACTTCTTTCCAACTTTTACAGTTTTTCCTATGCTTGTTTGTTGTTTTGGCTCAGTATATTTTAGTAGTAAGAGGAAGGACCTAGGAGGAATGAGGCTATCTATCTTGGCCAGCTCTAAGTTGTCTTTATAAATCTCTGAGGATCAGGACTCCCTGTGATGGTCTGACCTTGCCACTTGCACTTATTACAATAATTGCATCCACTTGGACTCCATTATTTTGGATCCTTGCCTGCACACTAATTATTTGGATAGAGTCCAGCATGGGTCCCTTACACGCCTACACATATTGTTGGATTTGTCAAGATTGCATGACTGTAACTACTCATTCATTCTAGATCTTTCTTAGAATTGTTTATGCAGCTAGTAGTTCTGAGAAATGAGGTCATATTCTCTTCCATACAAAAAGCCACCTTGCTTCTGATTGCCAGTAACTTTAATATTACTCTGACTATACCTTTTGCTGTAAGTACAAATTTGTCTCTGATCCAGGAGAATCTTGTCCTTTGCTAGTATGCATGAAACTTTGGCAGACCAATGTATTACCTTCTATTAAGAGTAAAATCAATATCTTCACAGCCATCATTAAGCTTATGTCCTTAATAGTTTCCTATATTATTATTCCTTATATGGAAGAGAGATACCATGCTTGCTTTTTAATGATTCCTTTTTGTCTTAGTAAGACATGTATTCCCTTTTTCTTCTAATGGAGCTTAATTATTTGCTGTATATGTCAGCTTTACATAATTATTTGTTGTATATGGATATGTCAGAATAGATAACATATCCATTCTATCTTATTTCCCTGGGCATTTTAAATACTTCTTCCATGGTCTGTCACAATAATTCTAAGTACTAACTACGTTTAGTATTGGATATAACTTTTACAATACATCTAGGAGCCATCTTAACAGCGACTTTGCACCATTTCGTGGGGCCATTTACAGAATTTTAACTCATGTATCCAGAAATATGCTCCTAATTTGATCAAGTATCCATTACGGTGCCTGGTCCGCCTGATCAAACTCAAATGTGTCCTGACTCCTGGTGGCACATACCAGCTAAATCTTATGGATGCCTTAGAAATTTAGTTCATTTTTCTTATCAGAGCCAGCACATAACTGCTGAGGTTATATTGTTGCTTAATTTTAGCCTTAGACATCCTTCCAAGAAGAAAGCATAAGAATAGAATTGCAGTAGGGAAACATGGTATCTTAGGAGAGAAGAAACTTCTGCATCAGCTCTAAGCAAGGAAAAAACACTAGCTCTCAAAAAGGAGGACAAGGTCCCTTTTTACAAGCACATCAGATTCAGGAAAATTTGATGATTCACAGTTTGGTGATTATCAACCCAGATGCTGCTTGCCTCATATTATGTGTCAATGCTTTATACTTTTGTAACTGGTTCATGAACTTGGCCAAACAGATCTGCTCTGGTTGGGAGTTCAACACTGTTTGGAGCTTGGCTCTTCTTTTGATTAAATCCCAGGTCTGGTACTCAGATTTGTTTTTCTCCCTTTTATTGTAGGAAATGAAAACAGTGTAAACTACCGAGAGGACATCTGGTTACACACTTAGCATTCAGTTAACAATTCATCTGGCTCAGATTTACATTACATTCTTTCAGAGCTCAGCTACTTTTAGTGATAGCCCTCAAGTACATTATTTTATATATATTCTGTCCCCCATATGTCTAAAATACTTGATTTATCCTGTTAATGGTTTATTTCCATCAGTATATATCATTATATATACCATTTGTATGAGTGCTAGTAGTTTTACTGCTCCTTGTGTAAGACTCGCTGCCATAGATGGGGCCCTCATTGTTAGGCTGACAGTGAGGTGCCCCCTATTACAGCTTTCTTTTTAAGATTGCTCCTAGTAAAGACTGTCATAAATTGGTTTCTGTAGACAGCCAATTCCTAGGTAAATTTTTGCATGCAAGTTTCTATTCCTTATGGTGCAGAATGTTTTCGAATAAACACTTCTGGAAGAAAAGAGAGGGAAACAGGAGTGGAAGAGGAAGAAATCAGCCTGCACTGAAGGCCCAACAACAGGCTCAGCCTTCTTTTTTCTTTTTCTTTTTTTAAAATTATCTGCAGATGATTGAAGGACCATGCTCCAAAAATCTTAACAGCCTGCAATGAGATTTACCTGTAAGGGCATGACATAAAAAGAACCCAATATAATACCACTAATTTATACCATTATTATTTCTTCCAGCCTTTCCCAAAGGGAAATGTGGACTTTACCAGAGTGACTGTGAATTAGAGAAACAGAAATAATTGGTGTTTTGGAGGTCCTACCAGACACTGGCTCTTAACTAGCACTGGTTCCAAAAGATTCAAAATGTTGTAATGGCCCGCCAGTCAGAGTATGGGACTAGAGAGGGTTCAGGTGATCGACAGAGTTTTGTTTTGTTTTGTTTTGTTTAGTTTCATTTCGTTTTGTTTTGAGATGGAGTCTTGCTTTGTCACCCAGGTTGGAATGCAATGGCACCATCTCGACTCACTGCAACCTCTGCCTTCTGGGTTCAAGCAATTCTGCTGCCTCAGCCTCCATAGTAGCTGGGATTACAGGCACCCACCACCACACCTGGCTAATTTTTTTTTGTATTTTTAGTAGAGATGGTGTTTTACCATGTTGGCTGGCTAGCCTTGAACTCCTGACCTCAGGTGATCTGCATACCTCAGCTTCCCAAAGTGCTGGCATTACAGATGTGAGCCACTGCACTCAGCCTCGACAGAGTTTTACTTCAGATCTGTTTCAAAGTGAGTAGGCTCAGTGCACCCCTAAACTCATCTTGTGGTTATTTTTTCAATTCCAGAATGCATAATTGGAATAGATACACTTAGCAGCAGGCAGAATTTCCATATTGTTTTTCTGATATATGGTATGAGGGCTCTTATGATGGGAAAGGCTAACTGGAAGCCATTAGAGCAGCCTTTACCTAAGAAAATAGCAAATAACAACTAATACTGCATACTTAGACGGCTGGTAGAGATTAGTACACCATCAAAAACTTTAAAGATGAAAGTATGTTGATTCCTACCACATTCCCATTCTACTTGACTACTTAGCCTGTACAGAAGACAGATGAACCTCTGAAAGAATAGTGGATTATTATAAACCTAACCAAGTGGAAATTCAAGTTGCACCTGCTGTAGCAGACTTGGTTTCATTTCTTGTAAAAAGTAATGCACATCCTGCTACCTGTATGCAGCTTTTGATTGGCAAATGCCTTTTTTCCATCGTTATTCATAAGAACTAACAGAGTCCATTTGCTTTCAGCTGGTAAGGTCAGCAATACACTTTTACTGTCCTACCTCACAGGTTATCAACTTTTCAGCTTGATATCATCAATTAGTTTACAGAGATCTTGATGTCTTTTTCCTTTCATAGATGAATGACATTGGCCCATTACAATGATTAAATTATTGTGATTGAAACTTGTGAGCAGGAAGCAGCCACTATTTATTAAAATTAGCAAAACTTTTGTGTGTCAGAGAGTAGAAAATATGTCTGATAAAAATTCAGGGGGCTTAGGGGACTTCTACTTCAATGGAAATTCTAGGAGTTCAGTGGTATGGGGCATGTTGAAATACTACTTCTAAGATGAAGGAAAAGTTGTTGCATCTGGCACCTTCTACAACCAAGAAAGAAACATAAAATAAGCCTAATGAGCTTATTTGGATTTTTAAAACAATGTATTCCTTATTTGACTGTGTTACTCCAGCCCATTTACTCAGTGACTGCAAAACTACTAGTTTTGTGTGAGGCCCAGAGGACAAGAAGGCTCTGCAATAAGTCCAAGCTGTTTTGCAAGCAATCCAGCAGACCTGCTTAAAGATTAGATTATAGCATATTGGAAAAGATGAGAACAGTTTCAAAAAATATCATATTTGGGAAAAATACACAACATGAGATGTATTTTGACATGCATAGAATACATTCATACAGGTAGAAAACCAGAAAAAAGTAAATCAAGAAAATTTTGACTTATGTATAGACGAATAGTAGACAAAATTGTGAGAAAAAATACACTAACAAGTAGTTCAAACCAAAAAATTAAAAAACTGATAATTTGAGACTAAGATGTATGTAAGGTACATGGGTGTCCTTTGGTCAACAATAGGCTGAGGCAGACATGCCAGCCAGAGGGACTCAGCAAGTTTGGAGCACAGGCGTACAACTCCACTTATTATATAACCTGTTTATGTAAGCTCATGCATGGGTTGGAGCCACTGTTGTTTGGAAAAGGTATAGCTGCCCTGCTGACACCGTACAGGTGCTCTTGCACCCAGAGAAAGAGAGTACCAACACCACCTATCCTGTAGACAGAGAGGGGGATGTCAGGGAATGACAAGGCTTGTCTCGCATGCACTCATAGAGAGAATAATGCTACTGACCCCTGAAGAGCAGGCAGGGAGAGCCAGGAACCAGCTTGTGCCCAGAGGGAAAGAGTTAAGCTGCAAGAGCTGGCCTTACATGCCCAGGAGGGTAGCTGCAGGCCTGGCGGTGGCAGGAGCCACAGAGCCATAGCAGACAGCCAAGATAAAGGCGGACAGCGTGAGAGAGGTAGCGTGAGTAAGCTGCTGATGAGAGAGCTGCTGAATAAAACTACACTTCCCCTGCCTACGATCTCCTGAGTGTTCTTTCAGCTATTCGCTTATTCACCCACTCCCCTTGGACTCAAGTGTGGGCTGGAACCTAACCCTAAGTGTGACAGTATGTTGGTCTTTGAATGAGTAATTTTGTATCCTGTTTTCATAGAGTAAGCAGTTGTAGAATCACTTATTGGCTATTTTAACTTTAGAGCACTATATTTAGGAAACTTGATATATCAGTGTATTAAGCGGTAATAGGATAATTTTAAGTGAATAAAAAATTCTTACTTTCTCACTATATTTTCTCTTGTTTATATTTTTTCTTCCTTCTTTCTTTGTGTTTTCTCATTCTTTCGTCAAAAAACTTGTAAATGGATAGCTATAATTTTGCAGGCAAAGAGGAAAGGAAATGAAAAGATACACAAAGATTCACAGTGTAAGACCAAGCTCTATACTCTCATATAGCTCGGATTCCAGTTTAGAATGGAAAGATATCATTAGTTATTACCCAAAAATGTATGAATGTTTAATTACAAAGAATGGCAAAGAAAACAAACTTTACAAATTTATAAAAGTTTGAATAGAAAACCAGTCCTATTTGAGAGACTTTTAGAAATAAATGTCACAGGAGAGTTCTCTGTGATGATTTAAATACTACTGGGCAGATGAAGGTGTGCTATAGAAAGCAAAAAGACATTAATGAAGCTCTAAGAGAAAGAACACAGAATAGCTGTGTGGCTAAAGTAGAGTGCATTAGCTGGTTTATCCAATGAGGCATGTGTATATATGTTTGCATGTGTTTGCATTGAGAAGCAACATAATGATCATATTTTTGCATTGAAAATAAATATCCTTGGAAACTGTTTAGAAGAAAATATTGCACGTTACTCAATTTTAATGAAAGTCAAGGTAAAAAATTGTGGATGTCTGGAATAAGATGGAGAACATAGAAATTTGTTAGTAGTAGGGATACTACAGTGACTTTTAAAGGTATACAAATATAACTTCAAATTAAATCTGATTTTCAGTTTCAAAGGCAGAACATGTTTTTGTGTGATGATGCCTGAGAGGAGTCTACAGGATTTGACATTTAGAAATTCATAGTACAAAATTCTGTAGATTGGGTGAATATGAGCCAGATTACAGCAGATGAAGTATTAATAGGACATGAAGAAAACAGTAAGCACGTAAAACTGTGGGTGAATTTAAAAGTGAGACAGGAAATAAATGGAAAAAGCAGCACAAAGAGAGATACATTCTAAATACATGAGATCTATAATGAGGAGCAAGGATACTGCAGTTGTAATGAGAATAGATAAGGTAAGTTGAAATGGAGCGAGAAGAAATTATATGAATTATTAAATTAAACTTAGCCTAAAGTGGTGTCCTTACGTAATTTAAGTTCAGTAAAGTTCCTCCATACATAGTGAACACTATCTTAACTGGGTGTGTAAACAGACTGCAACCTACTCTTGTACCAATCACCAAGTTTCAGCCAATTAAAGGCAGCCAGCTGTTCAAACTGTATTCAAATAAGGCAAACTCCAAGCTGGAACCAATCCAGCAGTTTCTATACCTCACTTCTGTTTTCTTCATGTCACTTTCCTTTTCATGTTCATAGATTCTCTATGACCAGGGGACAATACTGGACTTCCTCTGAATCTAATCTTGTTCAAAGGCTGCCCGGTTTGTGAATTGTTCTTTGCTCAATTAAACTCTGTAAAATTTAATTGTATAAGTTTTTTTTTTTCTTGTAACATTATTAATCTGAAACAGGATGGCAGAGTTTAAAGATGGTGGTGGTGATGGTGGCAATGAGGATAATGATGATATCGATTGTAATTGCTTGCATGTGTATGAGTACGTGTGTATGCGTATGTCTGTGTGGTTGTGTGCAGGCAGGAAGAGAGAAAGAATAGGGGAAGGAAAAGGAAGGAGGAGAGACATAATTTAACAAATGTCTGGTTTTCCAACTGAGGAAAGAACAAACATTGCTGAGAATGCTGGAAATGATCGGATTTCTCCTCCCTATTTGCTTGGTGCCTCTGCCCCATATTTCTAAATCTTCACTTTTCAGGGGAATATAAACAGCCAAGACCTGTGGAATTTACATATGCAGTTACACTCTTCTCTCATTTTTAGTCCTACAATTGCATCACTAATTCATATCCTTAGTTTTATCTCACCAGGATTGTTGCAATAGTGTCTTAAAAAGTCTCTTTATGTTCAGTCTCTTTTCTCAAAAGCAACACACATGCTGTGTTTTTATTTACTTTGGCATCTTAAAAGTTTCCCGTTCTTAAATGAAAGGTGCGTAGGCATTTGAGGAACTCTCTTGACTAGCTTATGTGGTCCCAATTGCCATTTATTGCTATTTTACACATACTTTGCGTCACTGATTATTTTTGCCACTGACATTGGAATTTCCAGACTATTATTTTTCTTGAATTTCTCATCTCTGCCCATGAAATCTCTTCCTTTACCACTATCTACTAACAATTATTACAATCACTATATTTTCAAACATTGTCTCTCCATCTAGTCTGTGTGAATCTGACCTTACACTTAATTTTTTCTTCAGAGTATGGTTTTATGCAACTAATAATAAACTAATCTACATGATAACTATATGTCTACTTCTTATTACCTGCCCTAGTCTGATAAGATACAATTTAAGAGTAGATACATTTAATTTTTTTAAAAAAATTATTTTATTAGCCTTTACTGTTGGCAAGGAGTAATTGTAAATGTCAGTTTGATCAACTTTTACAGATTCATTAAATTTTGAAAAATCTAATGGATTCTAAAGCAAGTGCTAATTACTGCAACTCTCAAGTAATTGTTTTATTTTGTGGGGACACAAGACATGGTCATAATACCTTAAATTTATATGAGTCCATA
>NW_022436949.1:32473062-32511322 GCF_009761245.1 Sapajus apella
AATATATATATATGTATTTTATATATATATATATTCTGATAACTTTGCAACCTATAAAAAGCAAAATATAAAGGAAATCCTGAGCTATAGCATATTATTGTGTAGAATATAGCTATACTTTGAAAAATAAACAGAAAGTACTAAAAACACAGAGTAACTTAAAAGAGTGCTAATATAAATGTATTTATAACCTACAGACTAATCCAATAAAATAGTTAAAAATATTTAAACATAGCATTATCCAATTTTATTTTTTGTAAATGCCACAGGCTTAGTGTTTCAAATGATCTGCATTTTCAAAGATCAATATTGCCATTTTCAATTTTTTATATTTATCTAAGTTCTAACTATAGTATTAACATTTGCATGTGTGGCAAACGCCATTTTAGAAGTTGGAACTTTAAATATCAACTCTGTTATTTTATATATTAGCAGCAACTAATTCTAGAAGTCCCAAAACTTTTGGAAACTTATTTAGAGATGCATATATATTTGAAAATAAAATTAGAAGGTTTTATTTAATACAAGCAAAGATTATTAAGTCTTTTATCTTTCAGTGGATTCACAATATGAAAATATTATACTCCTTCAATATTCTCTTCATTCTCATAACAACCCAGGAAATAAAACCTATTATCATTTGTGAATATATTAATATAATAAAAAGAAAAATAACATTAATTCATAATTTAATATATACCAGCAATTTTACTATGCTTACAACATGAATCACTTATTTAAAACATTCCCATTTTACAGCTTAACACCATGAATGGTTCAGAAATATGCCTGACTTAAGAGAGTGGAATTTGGCTGAGATTCCAGGTTTTACCTCTACTACTGCCAGGGTTGTAAGACCTACTGGGTGCTTCACAGAACTGGAATTATTTTTACTAAGTTGCTATATCTACATGTATGTCTTTGTGTTTTGATCTGTGTTTTATTTTTATTTATCATTTATTTTCATGGACTTCAAATTGGAAAGTGCTTATTTTAGGGCCGGCAGTGGATAGAACGAACACATGTAGGTTAATTTTTCCTGCCACGTTTATTCTACACATTTCTGAGAGGCAGAGCAAAAGCTGTGCAGGAGGATCCAGAGAGCCAGGAAACAAAAGCTTACATGGATCAATAGTAAGGACAAAAAATAATAAACTTTGAATCTAGGTTTATTTGATACATTGGCCTGACAGATTTAATTTCTGCTCATTAGAATTGTGCTTATGATGGTAAAATATTACATTGGAATACATTATTATTATAAGATAAAATGCAAAGAAATAGTTTATAGTAGTTAAATATCTTTGTTCTGTTCTAAGACTTATGCTGTTTATGAAATTGTAAATTATTAAAAATATTCAAACATGTTTAGTAGTTCATACTCTATCTGTAATTTTAAGTATTTTGGAAAAATTAAAAATATCCATTTGTTAAGCAATGACTTATTTCTGTTTGTAAAGTTTTAATATTCAAAACTGTATTCAGGAAAGATGTTTTAAAATTTTGCAGACACTTTGCATGTGCAGAGATGCTATGACTGTAACTATGACTGTATCCTCTACACAGTTTCACCAAATCCTGATTTTTATGTCTCTATTTGTGTCTTTTTTTGTTCTTCCTTACAACAGGTAGGGTAATCTTGCCATTCTCTTTGTCCTTTCCCTACCAGAAGGTTTTGAGTCTCTCAAATTGAATCCAATCTCTTCGTAGCGGGTCCAGCCTTGTCGACGCCAATAAACATGGTTCAACAAAAAGCAAATAAGTAATACAGTCGGTCTAAAGAAGAAAACTGGCAGGTTTGCTGCGGATTTCATGCTGACCACTGTGCTTCCACTAATTCAGACTGAAGTTCCATGAACTACTTTGGCATTTATGTCAAAATATTGAGTCATTGATGTTTGTGTCAACTAAAGTCCCCAAGAATTTTTGTTTTAATATAATCTGCTGCTATGGCCATTTGGTTCTTTGAAATTAATTTCATGGCTTTCACTTGCAGTTTTTAGAGGTCACTTGTCAGATGTGGTCTATTTTTCTAGTCTATCAGAATCATCTTTGTATCACAATTTTGTTCTCTAATGTTTCATGTTAACAAAAATATAATATCTATATGCTAAAATTAAGCTAATGATAAATATATTCAATAAACAAAGGTCAAGTTTAAAATATAATTATTATTATTTTGAATGCCCTTATCATTAAAAAATTATATTCAAGGTTTAAAAATATCCTATTACTGTAGAGCAAGCACCATGATGTTAGGCAGCATATCCTTGATCTTCCCACAAAATTAAATGCCTTTATTCAGAAAACACATATATACTCATAGATATCATATGTGTAGCTCTTGCTCAATTATAGTTTTCAGTATTTCTGAAATACGCTTACAAAATATTAGGTTTATTGCAATATTTTTGTCATAAAATCTTTTTTAAAATAATTAAGAATCTATCAATATGTTAACATTGTTCTATAATGAATCCATTATTAGTTACACAAAAACTTCATGAAAGTAGGTAAACAGACAAATTCTCCCTAACTGAAGTAAAAAATAACAAACAACTTGCTGCTAAAATTGGGAAAGGAAAAGAGATGACCTATACAAAAGAAATTGATACTCAAGATGTCTTTAAATCTGTCAGATCAGAAAATAGAACATGTAGCAAATATGAAAATGAATTTGCCTTTTTATAGAATATGTTCACTGATTTTGAAAGAACAATATATTTAAATTAGTAGCATCAATACAAAATAAAAAAAATATTTTGTGGATTTTAAAAAAATTAAAACATTGACTAAAAGCATCAATTATTGAAAATAATAGTAAAATTAGTAGACAACCCATACAACATAATCTATTTTATAATTGTTACATATCTTATTTAATAAATTTATATGTAATTTACTGTATTAAAGAATGCAGTGCTAAATGAAAAGCAACTGAAAGAACTATGATCAAATGTGATAGTTAAGAATAAATATAGATTTTGAGACCTTGGAATCAACAATAAAGGACCAAGGGTGCCGAGCGGGAGTGGCCTCATTGATTGACATGAGTGAATTCAGATATAACTCAAGCTAATTAGAGGGCTTGTTAAAAATAAAAAGCTGATTCCACGCAACAGGGCAAGTTACCGCTGTTTACCGTTCAGAGACTTACAGTTGCTTGCCTGCATTGCCATGAAGAGCTCATTTATTGAGCAAGACTTAATATATCTATTCATTTTGGGGAGCCTAATAAGCTGTTATTACAGTTTCTCTACGGATGTTCAAAAGTTCTGAAATTTGAAAGACACCTTTGCAACTCAAACAGCATGAGCAGGACCAGAATAGAGAACCCTGTTACAATGGCTCGGTCCAGTCAAAATGGTCAGCTGAGGGGCTCTCTGAAATGCAATGTTGGCCCTGGAGGAGGGGGCACACAGACACAGCAACAGATGAACCAGCTGAGAAGAACACCAACACAATCAATAATGGCACTCAGCAGCAAACACAGAGTGTAACCGCCACTATTTAATCTGTTAATGACTGGAAAGACTTTAAAACTCCCTCCAAAGGATCTAAGAATCGAAACTTCAGATGTGACTTCCACAAAAGGAAGCAACCTTGAAGATTACTGTTTGAAATGGGAGTTACTGATGGGAATTTTTAAAGTGGGCTTAGAAAAGCCATCTCCTATTCAGGAGGAGAGCATTTCCATTGCTTTATCTGGTAGGAATACCTTAGTTAGAGCAAAAAATGGAACAGGCAAGAGCCGTGCTTACCTCATTCCCTTACTTGAATGGCAGACGTGAAGAAAGACAATATACAAGCAATGTTGATTGTTCCCGCTGGAGACCTTGCTCTACGGGTCAGTCAAATTTGCATCCACTACAGCAAACACGTGAGATGGGCCAAAGTGATTGTAATCACAGGAGGAACCAATTTACGAGATGACACAATGAGGCTTGATGATACAGTGCACGTGGTGATTGCTGCCCCTGGAGAATCCTGGATCTTATTAAGAAAGGAGTAGCAAAGGTTAATGATGTTGTCGGGATGATAGCATTGGATAAGCAGGCAGATAAGTTGCTGTCACAGGATTTTGTGCAGATAATGGAGTGTATAATTCTCACAGTACCTAAAAACAGGCAGATTTTACTATATTCCGCTACTTCCCCTCTTAATGTACAGAAGTTCATCAGTTCCCCATTGCAGAACCCTATGAGATTAATCTAATGGAGGAACTACTGTGAAGGGAGTAACCCAGTACTATACATACGTAACTGAGCACCAAAAAGTACACTGCCTCAACACACTTTTCTCCAGGCTTCAGATAAACCAGTGGATCATTTTCTGTAACTCCTCTCAGTGAGTTGAATTCCTAGCCAAGATTTCTCAACTGGGTTATTCTTGCTTCTATATCCATGCTAAAATGAGGCAGGAAGATCAAAATCATGGGTTTCATGATTTCCCGAAATGGCTTATGCCACGATCTTGTTTGCACTGATCTGTTTACCCAAGGTATTGCTATACAAGCTGGGAATGTGGTAATAAACTTTGATTTCCCAAAGCTGGTGGAGACCTCCATTGTATTGGAAGATCAAGTTGCTTTGGTCATGTTGACTTAGCCATCAACTTGATGACATATGATGATCACTTCAACCTGAAAAATACTGAGGAGTAGCTGGGAACAGAAATTAAACTTATTGCAAGCAACATTGACAAGAGCCTGTATGTGGCAGAATACCACAGTGAGCCTAGAAGATGAAAAACCTTAGCAAGCATGCTTTGACAAACTATAGAAGGCTCGTTGGGATCTGTGACGCAACGTTTTGGGGGGAATGTTCTTCTCTTTATGGGCTTTTCATCTTTTATTTTGGAACTATGAAGACTTAAAACAGCTCAGACTTTTTTTTTTTTTAACTGGTGACGAGAATAAAAACTGAAAAGAAGAAATGAATATAATTTTTTTTTTGTTCCACTTGTTTGCACCGTGTGCTGGGTGAAGATTAGTTGCACTAACTGCTGGTTTTTAAAAAATGTTTTCTGGGGAAAGGAGACAAGGAAGGAAAAGAAAGAAGAGAAGGGGAGAAACCCTAAAAAGAGAAGAATCTTAATGAACACACAAGCTTGTCTATGATTTCAAAATTCTCCAACAGCTGACTCTCGATGCATTGCAACTTCTCCCTGATGACTCATCTGTTTTTTAAACCTGAAGAGCTTATTAATTATTTGTGCGAAGTGCTGTATGCTGTGAGACTATTCAGAATATTATCTTTTAGATGCCCAAGGAATCAACAACACTCTTTCTTTCATTTTTTCTTTCTTTTTCTGTTAAAAAAATATTGTCTTTTCATTGTGGTTTCAAGTTGAAGTCCCTTCCCTTTCTACCCAATTCTCAAACCCAGGACTGGAGAATTAAACTTAGTAATGTTTAACATTGTTTTCTTTTTCTTTATGCAGAGGAGTTGATATGCAACTGCAGTTCATCCCAACTGTAAATACATGTATTTTTAAAAATCCCAAGTAAAAATTTCTCTAGGCTGAGTAGATAATATAATTGCTCCCAAAGGAAAGAGCAGTCTGTCATTTCAGGAACCATAGTGAGGGAATGTGGTCTCTTTCCAGGTCCACAAGTTTTAAGGGCAAGAACTTCCTAGCACTATGCCCCACTCTCATCTCTCTCCATCCTGGAGATTTAACCCTTATGTTTGAATTTCACAGGTACAGGAAGAAACTAAGAGTCAATCACTCCAGTGGAAGTTCTAAGGAACTCCTTTCATTGGCCCATGGTCTTAGAGAAGGTGGGGGTAAGGTGGGGGTTCCTCCCAGGTTAAAAGTCCCCTTCTTCGACCCGCCTTTGGACTTATGTTTGGATCCCCTTCCACGAACACTCTCGTGCTCCTAGAAGCTTTCTTTCTCTATCCGGGATTTTCCTTCTGGAATCCCCTTCTGACACTCTCCCCTGGAAGCCAGTCTTCCCCTCCTAAACTCCATCTCTTTCTCTCTATTCCCTTCCACTCAGTGTGGAAGCTGCTTTCCTCTCCTGGATTCCATCTTTCTGGAGTCTCTCACTCAGTGTGAGAGTTTGCTGTTTTTCTCTCCTTCTCCTTTTTCTCTCTCTAAATAAATCACTTTCTACAAATACTTTTGAGTACAGTGTTTACTGCGCACTGTGCCATGGTCAGCTCTCCCATTCTTGAGAGAGCAGGAGACCAGGAACCTAGAGAAAGCTCCTCTCAGGGGAGCTGAGAGCACCCTGAACCCCTGAACCCCAACATTACAATATTACAAATCTTGGTGCTCTATAGCAAACACTAAAGACTGATTTGCACGCGCCTCCCATAGCAGTATGGCACTTCATGTGCAGACATGTCAGAGCCTGGAGCCTCTTTCCTCTGTGGCAAAGTGTGTCCCATAGAAAATTGGGTGTGTATACTTGTATAAACTTTGTAAATAAGTTTTCTAGGTTCACATGTATATATGTATACACACACACACACACACACACATATATTTTGGATGAAGGTTGCTGGGATTAAGGGGATTAGAGTGATTGTGGAGGAGCTAAAGATAAGAGGGGCTCAGTTTTACTGATTTACTAAATTCTAGAAAGTACTTTGACCTCTTGCTGTAGAGAGAAGATTTCTATGGTACCCTGTGTTAGTAAAAGGACACAGAAATCTGGGATGTGCTGTTTGATGCCACATTATCTCATCTAGGACCTTTGGAGTAGGTTTACCAGAGAGAGCAAGGAAGCATCATTGATAATTCAAGATTTTTTTTTTTTTTGAGAAGCTCTGATTTTGCTTCTTTCCCCTTTCTAAAAGTTTGAGGAACATTTCAAGCTCTGCAAAAGGGGGCAAAGATTATTCTACTTTGCAGTTTGGGAATTCGTTTGACTGGCAGAGACATTGAACAGTATATATATATATATATATCTCACAGATTTGCATTTCAGAATATTAGCCAGTATTAGCTTTGGTAACAATAGCAGTTCTGGAGCTTAATTTTCTGTGGATCATTTCCTCTAATGTCCAAAAGTGTTGCCCTCTGCCTGCATTGATACATAAACTTTTTCAGGAATGGGAAACCTGAGAGCTGTTAACTTTCATGATACAGAAACCTGCTTGCCATTCTCTTGTGTCGTGACAAGATTTGTTATCTGTCATTTTGCACTATAAATTGCTGGCAAATGTTTTACAGTCAATAGTCTTGCTTTAAATTGTGCCACTCCCAACATGCTTGATGTTTGGCCTGATCTCCTGGCAAAAGGAGATGAATCAAAGCTAGTGAACTATTTTTTTAATGTTTTTAATTCCCTTTTAACCCTGTGTACTAGGTTAATCAGGAGGCACTAGACAAGGGGGGAAAAGAAAAAAAATAAAATAAAAAAACTGAGTTTCATATTCCATTGTTTTTCAAAATCCTAAAATATTACAAAATAAGTCCTGCATACGCTTTAATGTATTAACTCTTCCGGACAAAGAAATCAATTACTTGAATTTGCTTTTTTGACTCTGCCTGCTTCTGAGCAGACTATTTGTGACTCACCCACAGTTCTTTGGAGATAAAATCCTACTGATGCCTCCTGATTGGACATAGCCCTGACTCCTTAATACCTGTAGCAAGAGCTGTATTGTACAAACCCCAGAAAAGAGCAAGCTCGTCTATTTGGAACCCAAGTCTCATATTTTCTGTCCAGTCAATGTTGGTTATTAAATAGAAACCCTGATTAAGGAAGTAACTCTTTTCCAGGGAGGGGTGGGCAAGGGAATTTAAAAGGTGTCAATGTTTGACCAAAAACTCTTGCCCTTGTACCGATGCAGCCCTCTTTCTCCTCCACCTCTTGGGATATAAGAGGGATCATTCATATAGAAAAAAAGAAGAGTGTAAATGCGATTCTGTGTCTCACTACAGAACATGTGGGTGACTAAACAAAAAGTGCAGACTCCTTTGCCAACTTTAGACTGCTCTGCCTGGTGCCACATGCCTGTGAGTCCCTTTTAAAGCACAGACTTAAAATTGAAAGTATTACTGAAATAGAGCCTCTAATGAGGAGTGGCACTTAAACTATCTGGGACACCACTACTGGACATGGTCTTGTTATAGGAGATTGGTCAGGGTGGTGGGCGAAGCTATAGGGAAAGATGCAAACCTTCTGGAAGAGTCGGAAGGTTTTGCAAATCTTCCAGGGAGAATAAGCTGAAGGCAGCTGTTCTGTTACCGAGGCAGAGGGGGAGAAGTAGGTGCAAAGAAATGTAGAGGAGTTTGTCTAAATAGGTTTGTTTACTTATGTTGTCTGGAAACTGATCTTTGATCATCTGTGTGCGAGACTGGTCCCTGCAAGGGGGACCACAATGTTAATTACCCACAGATTGTGTTGGCTCCAGGCTTTTGGCATTATTTCTGTACTGAATAAAAGCAAGCAGCTCCAGATATTGGGGCTGCTCACTCTTCGGCAGGCAGTCCCCTAGCCATTCTTTTACCGAGTACCTGGGTCTGAGTACTCCTTGCATCTGTTGCTTGGCCGGGGTATGTGGGATGGACCCGGCACTTGTAGAGGCAGCTGTCCAGTTTTGGTGCTTGACTCCTGAATAGGAATTGTTCAATGGAATGATGATCTAAGGACTAGGTCAAAGCCTGATATTTTCTTTCTTTTTTTTTCCCCCTGTTTTTAGTCCCTCATAATTAGGAGCAAGGTTACTATTAGAAGTTGTTTCCACATTATTTCCAGTATTGGATATGTGTTTTTTAAGTAACGGTAATATTTTCCAGTGGCCCATGTGGATGAGAACTACTCCCTATTTTTAATATTAAAACTACATCCAACTCACAGTTTAGCCTTTGGTTGTATATTTGCGTAATGGGCTGTATACTGTACATACTTTGCCACCTCTAGGCCCACGTTTTTTCTTTCCCCATATATTCTGATGGGGATAGAAACTGTTTTGCTTTCCCCTTAGGAATGGAACAAAATTATTCTAAAAATCTCTCATGGAATTAGGGGAGACGAAAACCTAAATACACCTCTAAATTATTTCAAGCTAGTCCCAGCAGCATAAAATGGGTTGCCCCCAAAGGGTGGGGGAGGTGAGCTTGGTTATAAGTATTTGTTTTCAGAATGAGATGAGAGCATCTTTCCTTTGCCATGGGCTTTGTGCCTGATACCATCATGCTTGGTTCAAACAAGACAACACAGCCCAAAGCCTTGAGCATAAACTGATGGAATCAAAACATCTCATTCTGATGACTTAATTTTTAATTTTTTTTTTAAAAGGGGTGGGAGGGAGGGTAGTTTGCCCCAAAATGGAGGGTGTCTGCACTAAGGATTTAGAAACAGCTTGGAAGCTCATAACCTCATCAGAAACTGCCTTTAGCCATACTTCTAACCATCTAGATGAGTAACAAAAAATAAAATAATTTCTTGGGAATTAAGCCACATTATTTTAATTTGCATTTATTCAGTGTTCTAGGTATCTTTAAATTTGTTACTAAGGAATAATTTTCTTGCCAAATATCTTTGTCAAAATTATTGGCCTCATGAGAGCTGAAGTAAGTCAGCTTTTTGGTGAACTTTTGGACTTCTGTGAGATTGTAGTTGTACTTTATATCTCTAAAGATAGTTTTTTCTTTGTCTCTTTTGATTTTTGTTGGTTTAAAGTCTATTTTATCAGAGACTAGGATTGCAACTCCTGCTTTTTTTTGCTCTCCATTTGCTTGGTAAATCTTCTTCCATCCCTTTATTTTGAGCCTTTGTATATCCTTTCATGTGAGATGGGTTTCCTGGATACAGCACACTGATGGGTTTTGGCTTTTTATCCAATTTGCTGTCTGTGTCTTTTGATTGGGGCATTTAGTCCATTTACATTTAGGGTTCATATTGTTATGTGTGAATTTGATCCTGCCATTTTGATACTAGTTTGATGGTAGTTGATGCAGTTTCATCATTGTGTTGATGCTCTTCACCATTTGGTATATTTTTGGAGTGGCTGGTACTGGTTGTTCCTTCCTATGTTTAGTGCTTCTTTCAGGAGTTCTTGTAAAGCAGGCCTGGTGGTGATAAAATCTCTGAGTAATTGCTTGTTCATTATTTATTTCTCCTTTGCTTATGAAACTTAGTTCGGCTGGATATGAAATCCTAGATTGAAAGTTCTTTTCTTTAAGGATGTTGAATATTGACCTCCACTCTCTTCTGGCTTGTAGGGTTTCTGCTGAGAGATCCGCTGTGAGTCTGATGGGCGTCCCTTTGTGTGTAACCCAACCTTTCTCTCTGGCTGCCCTTAGCATTTTCTCCTTCATTTCAACCCTAGTGAATCTGACAATTACGTGCATTGGGGTTGCTCTTCTTGAGGAATATGTTTGTCACAGTTCATGAGGTCAGAGGGAGCTCGCCTGACACCTGGACTCTGCCCCGCCACAGCTGACAGATTCCAACAAAAATAATTTAAATTCTTCAGTACACAATGCTGGGCAAGGGAAGGGGTAGGGCTGGGTATTGGGATACGCATTGGTCCTGGTATGGTTTGCGGGTTTCAGATCAGTGCGCTTATACTTACTGGGGTGGGTTATTCCCTGGATGTGATGCTGTACCACAGAAACATTCTGCTCAGTAAATGAGCAAATTAACCATTGGTTGTGGGGGACAGGGTGCCTGGAGAAAACAAAATCAGTGTTCCCTTTTTTGAAACAAAGGAAAAAAATTATTTTTTTGTTCAGTAAAAATGGTAGAGAATTACCATGTCCCTAGCCACAAAGGACCAGGTCCACTGAGAAGTGAACAGTGGGAACTCAAAATTTCAGAAACATTGGGAAAGGGGAAAATTGGCTTTCTATTAATTGGCATATGTTCCAATGAGGCTCTGTTTTTGTTGGGATGTGTTATGTTGGATGTACTCATATATGAACCAGAGTCTGCTGAGTTTATAAGATTCAAAAAATATGGTAAAATCTTATTTTTTTAAACTTATCTCAATAAAAGCCCACAGGAACTCCAAGAAAAAAAATAAATATAAGTAACATTGAATAATAAACTGACAAAAAATGGCACAGATTTTTTGAGTGAAAATATAAAATATTGTATTTTTATTTGTGGAAAAATAAGTGAAATAAAACAGTAACTTCAATGTTAGTATGAATCTGATTCAGTAAGGCCAGAATATTAAAATAAAAACACACACACAAAAGAAAATCAATGTTGTTTTGAACAGAAAGCTATATTAGGGAAGGAAATTTAAATGGAATAATGAGGTTTAGAGCGAGGGCATAATTTATAATGAATTTAAGAGTTCCAATTTTTTATAGATTTGGACAAATGGATCAAAATATTTTCAACAAACATAAATTCTTGGAATAAGCAAAACAGCAAACTCTGTATTAGATCCATTGAATATTAGAGAACATGAAAAAATTTAACTAATATAGTTTAAAAAAAGTAAAATATAAAGCAGGAGTGGTGGCTCATGCCTGTAATCCCAGTACTTTGGGAGGCTGAGGAAGGTGTATCCCCTGAGTTTGGGAGTTTGAGACCCACCTAACCAACACGGAGAAACCCTGTCTTTTCTTAAAAAAAGAAAAAAAAAAATTAGCTGAGTGAGGTGGCGCTCGTTTATAATCCCAATTACTTACAAGGGAGACTGAGACAGGAGAACCACTTGAAGCCAGGAGGTGGAGGTTGCAGTGAGCCGAGATTGAGCCACTGCACTCCAATCTGGAGACAGAGCGAGACTCCATAAAAAAACAAACAAACAAACAAACAACAACAAAAAACTAAGGAATGATAACAAGTATTGACATTAGAAAGGAAAAATTAATATAGTCAGCAATATAGAGTACATTTAAATATTTAGAAAATATTGTCAGTACCAGTATGCTAATACTTGTAGCACCTTTACAATTAAACATGTTTTAGAAAAATAGAAATATAGATATGTATCACCCAAAAATATGAATACCTAAATGTGTTCAAGACAGCTTCAAGAAACTCAAACATCTCGAAATGCCACACTTTTCTGTTATTTTTTCCCAGATAACAAGTTCTATGTCTGACAATTAATATTTCTATAAGAATTTTTATTTGCCTTTGACTCTTTTAGTCTTTCTGTCACTTAATATTATAACTTTTATAAATGCTAGGCTTCTTTTTTGTTATCACTCATCTGAAAATTATGGATATTTTTCCTAAATATTTTATTATCTATTCCATGCATCTTGCCTATTTCTGTAATGCCCCACATTAGTATACATACTAAAAGCATTTTATATTAACTTATATTTTGAAATCTGCTGGAATATGCATTTTTTATATCAGGATATCTTATAAATTTCCTCTATCTTGTATATTTTTCTCCTTCTACAGCATAATTTCACATTCTCAAATATTAAATGCACATTAACCTAATGCAGATCAAAAAGAGACAGGATGAATAAGAATAGAAAGCCTGATGCAAATAAGTATAAATGCAGGTAACCTTTTTAAATTTGTTAAATACAGCACGTGCTAGTCCTTATGAGTAAAAAATCACTATAGTAATCCCTGTAGAATATCATGTAAGTCACAAAATTCTCTAAGATATAAAAAAGATGTGTTTCATAACTGAAATGCTCTCAACAGAGTGATAGGAAATAAACCACAAATGCCCACTTACAGGACTTAGCTGTTATTCTGCTCCAGAGAGCATGACTTTGATGTGGCAAGAAAGGACATGGGGAGTCATGCAGCATGTCCCAGACCTCAGGAAGTTTTATTCATTTGTGTATTTTTTGTTTTACTGGTAAAGTGTGACTCTGGGAAATTAAAAAACAAAACAAAACAAAACAAGAACTATTCATACTTTTCAAACCAGTGGGTTACTATAGGTTTTTCTGGGGAAAGAAAGCTATTTCTTTTTTTTTTTTTTTTTTTTTGAAGGCGGAGTTTCGCTCTTGTTACCCAGGCTGGAGTGCAATGGCGCGATCTCGGCTCACCGCAACCTCCGCCTCCTGGGTTCAGGCAATTCTCCTGCCTCAGCCTCCTGAGTAGCTGGGATTGCAGGCACGCACCACCATGCCCAGCTAATTTTTTGTAGTTTTAGTAGAGACGGGGTTTCACCGTGTTGACCAGGATGGTCTCGATCTCTTGACCTCGTGATCCACCCGCCTTGGCCTCCCAAAGTGCTGGGATTACAGGCTTGAGCCACCGCGCCCGGCCAAGAAAGCTATTTCTAATGAAAGCTATTTCTAATGACTATTTTACATAAAATACTTTCCCCATGTATTCATTCAATTTCAAAGACAAAATTTATAATTGAAAAAAATAAACACCAAACCATATATGACTTTGGTTCCATATCCTTGTGGCAGAAAAAAATAAAATTATTAAAATAATTTTATCTTTTTATTTAGAAATATTTGTTAAGAAAGGTTATTTATGTGTTAAGTAAAATTTCAGATTTAGTTTATAAGAGCTAGATACCCAGGATTTTGAAAATGTTTCACTGATGTGAATTGGAAAATATGACCTCAGCTAGAGTCAGTCATCCAATTGAGACATTTTTCAGAAATATATATATTTATACTATTCTATGGTCATTACATAAGCAGGCTGTTTTATCTTCTATTGCAGCTTTATTTTGCCGTAGGGAACTCAGCTGCCAGAAAATGTGTTATGATTACATGCATGTCAAAAAAGATAGTACACATTTCACTAAAATGCACTCATTCAACACACTCATTTGGCAACCTCCAGCTGCTACATATTTAACACAACCTTGAAATTATCTGCTGTACTGGGAATTGAGAGCAAGATTTATTTCAGTGGCAATATACGACTAATTGGATAACATAATTTTCTGTTTATTATTTTAAATTTTAATAACAAGCCACTTTTAGATAGGTGATTTTCTCTAAAAAGGAATTTACTATAGTCAATTAGAATATTGTAATGTAGCCATAGTGATTTAAAACCATGAATAATTACATTTGGAAAAAACAAGAAAAATACTGATTCTTTCAGTAATACTTTAGGCATGACTCTAAGAAATATTGTTACATAAGTATAATGAATTTCCTTTTTATTCATTTTTGTTATTTTGACCAAACATTTGTTTATGAATAAGCTCTAGAAAGCTTTTCCTTTGTCAAGATGCATTCAAATAATTCCAGAAATCATCATCTAGCCATTAAAAATGTACATAGTATATCAAAAATAAAATACATTTATTCATTTCAAATCTCTTCTTGACAGTTATGCTAAATATATATATATATATATATATATATATATATATATATATGACTGGGCGTGATGGCTCATGCCTGTAATCCCAGCACTTTGGGAGGCCAAAGAGGGCAAATCCCCTGAATTCAAGTGTTCGAGACCAGCCTGACCAACAAGGAGAAAGCCCCTCTCTACTAAAACAAGAAACACAAAATTAGCCTGCCGTGGTGGCTCATGCCTGTAATCCCAGCTACTCAGGAGGCTCAGGAAGGAGAATTGCTTGAACCGTGGAAGTGGAGGTTGTGTTGGGCTGAGATTGCACCATTGTACACTCCAGCATGGGCAACAAGAGTGAAACTCCATCTCAAAAAAAAAAAAAAAAAAGTAAAATACACATAGATAAAAATTTGCCTGAATGCCTACTTTGTAGTAAAGTGGTCATTTGGCAAACAGGAGTGCCTTTTTTTAGCCAAAATTTTTATGAATTGTGTATACATATATATGTATATATACATATATATGTATGTGTGTATATATATATACACCCATGAAAATGTACATGTATACATATATTTTAACCAATTTGTATTTTAAAAGCTTTAAACATTATACATATTTATTATAATAATGTTTATATAAAAGAAAATATTTCAATATTGTTTGATTTAGAAGTCAGTTATAAATTAGAACTCTGTAGCATTAATCTTTACAAATGTCCCTCTACCTTAAAAATACAACAACTTTTGCATTATTATGATTTTAACCCCCTCAAATAATAGTTAGAAGAAACCAGACAAAAACTCACTAGCACTCAGGAGAGACGGAGAAATAGAGACAGACAAAGAGAGAGGAAAAAATACTGGTTTCTTCAAAAGTGTAACTCCCTAAAAATTAAACAACACATAATCTGAATGTGTTTAGACACAATATTTATACAATACTTCAAGTCGTAAATTATCTTAACTTTTAGGTATTGGGTCCATGTGAGTCACCTTTTGAAATTTATCTTAATAGAGTAAAATGGTGGTACCAAGTTACACAATCTGTGCAAACAAATGAGATTAGATATACCCATAGGATTTACATATTTTAGCTATTGCAAATATGCATGTAAAGATGTTAGACTTTATTCTTTATTGTGTATTAATATTTATTTATATACCTCTAAAATTTGTAATTGAGTTTAGGAGATAAATATAATTTGCAGTGTTTCTAGATCAATGCATGAAGTAATGCTATGTTTGTTCCTTGGCAATTCTACTGTGTACTTCAACTAAGGAAAATCTGTAGGGAATGGCTAATTTTGAAGCACCCATTGATTACCAAATGCCGAGAAGGCAGAAGCAACTCTGTACTAAGTCACAACATAAAACTGAAAATGTTTGGAAGGTCATTTTTCTGGAGGATAAGAGGGTTCTGTAGTGGATGTGTTATCTGCTACCCAGGTGAAGAATTTCCCCAGGTTGCTGATGTTTTGTGAAATATTATAATTGGCATTACAGTCTCTCAGGTCATCATTATCCAGCTGTATATAAAAAGCAAAGGACAAACTTCTCTCGTCAAAAAGGATGTATGTGCAACACAAGTGTATTTTAAAGTGAAATTAAGAGGTTTTGAATGTGTAAATCATATTAATCAGTTGTGTTTGGTAGTCCAAAATATGTGTCTCCTCAATAAATAGGAAATATTTATTAATTGATGTGTATTCATCCTGATCATATGATGTTTCCTTACCATTCATCTTTCAATATAACATTCTTTGTCATGTGCTATTTTTTATTGTGCTTTTTCCCCGTAATCTCTCAGTTTCTGTGTAAGTGTATATGGATGCCCTCATCTCCGGTCTGCTCTCTCATTCTATCATATTTCTTCCACTCCTATTACATTTTTTTCCTAACTATGTAGGCTCTGGAATTAAAAAAACAACAACAACAAGGAATTAAGAAATGGGACGAGGCTACTACTTGAACAATATTTTCATAAGCCATAAAATATAGACACTGACTATTGGTTACACTGAAATACAGGGATAATGGCGAGGAAGAGAGTAAAATGGTCTATCTATGAGGAACATAAGTCTTACAGATCATGAAAAGAATGTAATAGTAATGCATAAAGTAAAAAGAAGTCAATAAAAGTTTTTATTAATTTTTATTGAATTATTTATATATTTAATATGGGAGAAATTATTTGAGTAAATATTTAAATATCACAAATAAGTACTACTGAAATTGTAGAATTGTGAGGAAGTCTTTTCATTACAAGACTGTTAGTACCTTTTGATTTTCAAAACTACATTTTGGCATTATTTTATTATCAACAAAATCATAATTTTATCTTAAATTGCTATGTAGTGTTATAGTATAATTCAAGTCCCACTTTCTTTTACCCAATACAATAATTAAATAACTTGTTACTAATAAAATAATATGCTAATATATAATGCCAGGGCAGTTTGAGATGATGACTATCACATTCTAATATCCTGTCAAATCACAAATACATTCTACTCACTAAACACTAGTAGGTGAAATTAAATGTTACGGTGGCCCCAGTATCTAAGGGGGTTTGGCTTCAGGATGCTGCAGATTTTGCTGCAGACAGCAAAATCTTCATATACTTAAGTCTCTGATGTAAAATGGTATAATATTACCTATACACATCTTCCTTTGTACTTAAATAATTCCTAGATTACTTATAGTATCTAATACTATGTAAATAGATGTTATGCTATATTCTTAAAATGTTTATTTTCTTAATTTCTTCTTTCCAGATAATTTTAATCAATGGTTAGTTATATCCACAGATATGAAACCCATAGATTAGAAAGGTTGACCTTACTAGTAAAAATTAAATTTCAGAAATATTTGTCAAACTTAATTGTTCCTACATAAAGAGGTAATATTATGTGGATTTTGTTTAAGTTTTCAATTATCAAATGAAATTTAGATACAAGTAGGTATGATGCCCTGTTGGGAACAGCGATTCAATAAATATCATAATATCAATTATATTTATTCTATAATGAATCTGTAATTAACTTTAAACATTCAGTATTTTCATTGCTGCATTAAAATTTGTGTCTACGTTACTTGGCATTAATGTGATTTTATTTATTTTTTTTTTTACTTTGTAACTACTAATATATTCTAATATTAAATTTTAACATGCAGAAATAGAACCTCACTTAATTTGCACACTGACTAAGCAATTCATGATTTTAATTCTCCCAGAACTTTAGGTAAGTTTTCTACATATTTTTAAATGATTGCTCCACAATAGTTTCATGTCAATATTTGTTACCACTATTGGAGATATCATTTATCCTTATTCTGCAAAGTTGAATCCTGGATGCCAAATTTCAGCATCCTATACATTAATTTAGGCAATTTTAATACACATTTAATAAAAGAAAATTATATTTTTATCAACATTATATATCTTCCACTATTTCATAAAAATATCATACGTAAGTAGAAAACTATCCAATATTCTTCTCTCTAGAAAAAACAGTGAAAAATCTGGACTAAAAATTCAATATCTAGTCTCCCCATAAGTTAACACATTAGCTGAGGAAATATACTACATTGATTTAGTTTGAACTTTCCTTCCTCTGCCAACCACTTTAGGAATTAGCTAATTCATCATTCAATCTGGGTTTTCAATTCTTTCTTTCAATATTATCACACTTCATTGTGATTTGTTGACAGTGGTTTATTCTGAACCACTTTTTGAATTACCTTTATTTTAACATTTGATTTTCAGGGTTTCTAATACTATTCACCTATCACTTAACACTTTGCCCCGCTCTGCTCTAATAGGTCCATAAAATAAGTTTCAAGGAAATCAGATGTTATTCCTGAAATGGACTTCTGCCTTTCCTATTTGTGAACAATTAATATGATTCCACATATAAAGTTAAAAGAACATTCGGAAATAATATTATTTTAATTGGATGCACGCCTTGCATTTATGTACCTTCCTGAGCTATTAAGACATAAAAAAATCCAAATTTGAGACAACAGCATACAAGTAAATGGTAGCAGAATATAAGTCGCATAATATAGTCAAGCAATGGTCATGATATAATTTAGCCTAGGTATAGCTTGACATAATTTCTTTGAATTTTCTAAGTAATTAAAATATTTATTTATTGCTGGATTATTTCATTAATTGTTTGAAGCATACTCTGTATAAATCCTTGAATAAAGATTTAGAGAAAATAGGAAGACTTTTATATTTCAAAAAACACTGATCTAAAAGGATCATGACATGTATTCAGAAAGAGCAAGTAGAAAATACTACCATTGCCAAAATAGTAGATGTAATGAATTATAGCATGGATTTCAGAGATATTATTTCATGAAGAAAGATCTTTGAGGATATAAGTAGAAGTATGCTCTTTATCAGGACCATGAAAAATTGATGACATAGAAAATCACATTATAGTATTGTTTTGATAGGATTTAAATTTCAGTATAGTTCAAAAGTTCATTTGTTTCTTGACCCTGTTCTTTAACATGTCCACCATTGTCCCTTCCATCAATTTATTTGAAATATTTATTTGAATGACTCACAATTTCATACCTACCAAGTCATCCGACTTTAGCTGTAGAGATTTTTGAATAGAATAGTTTCAGTGGAATTTATCTCTTTGCACACTGTATGTATTATTACATATTTTAATCATATATTACAGAAGGTTTTGAAATGAATGTTTAAATTCTTTAAAGATATATGTTCATGAGGAGGAAAGAGCTATATACACATACATAAACTTACAACCCAATTTACACACATATACAATGTAGATAAGTGGTTAAAATTACATATATAATCCCATAGTATTCAGATCACAATTCTTCAGAAAGTCTATTACCCTCATATTAATAGAGCAAATGAATAAATCCAATCCTTTTACATTTATTATGAAAATATAAACTTAAAATAATAGAACCTATTCTGAATGTTGTCAGAAGATTTCAATATTTTAATATATTCTAAGCCTAGAAGAAAACTGCATATGAGATTATCCATGCATTCTTGTTATTTATAATAGTTGTGATTTCCACATACTTGACATTTAGGTAGATTTATTGCTTATAATTATTCCATAAATATTTGAAACAAAGAATATTTAATAATTTGGTAAAACGTCATTACTAAGAGTTCCTTAGATGCTATTGGAACCCACGTCAATAAATTACATGGGATCTCAAATTTGCTCTGATTTTATGAAAGAATCACATTTCTTGAAAAATGTATCTCCATAGATAAAACTTATGATATACTTACACTATTGGTTTACATAAAGAAAACTGAATTTTCATGTGAAAACTTATGTAAGATAATATTATATTTCAAATTTATTTTAGCTGATATATATCAGATAAATATATATATGTGTCAGATTAAATATATGGATATATATATATATATATATATCAGATCAAATACGTATATATATATATATATATATATATATATATATATTTAGATGAAGTCTCACTCAGTCACCCAGGCTGGAGTGTCATGTCACCATCTCAGCTCACTGCAGCCTCTGCCTCTCAGGTTCAAGTGACTCTCCTGCCTCAGCCTCCAGAGTATCTGGGATTACAGGTACCCACCACCATGCCCAGCTAATTTTTGTATTTTTAGTAGAGAGGGGGTTTCACCATGTTGGCCTGGCTTCTCTTGAACACCTGACCACAAGACTGGGACAGTGTAGAAATACCAATTATCCTAATGTGCAAGCTTTGGGATATTGAAGGAAACTGCAGTACCCCCAACAAAACCCACAGACATGGGGAGAACATGCAAACTTCACACCGAGAGTGGCCCTGGCAGGAATCAATTATTTTCCTCATCAATTTATATCAAAAGTTGTTGAACAAAATGTTACTTGAGGACCTGCTGTATTTATTACTCACCTACTCAATAAATGGCATTCTGCTAACTGGGCTATAAAAATGGTTAAATCACAATCTCTATCTGGGAAGAGTTCAAAATAATCAAAAATATTTAAAGTGGTTGGGATATAGTACAGACAACATGAATTTAATCTGTATAGTTTGTAAAGTTGAAAGGGCTATATTTAATATAGATTTTAACTTTAAAATGTTTTAGGAAATTCGATTCGCACTTGTCTTAAATAACAAGAGAGAGAATTTCCTAGAAAAATGTCACAAATCAATTGCTTATTGAAATTCAGTAGATTTTTCAACAGCTAGAGATGAAGACTATTTTTAAACCCCTATTCTTCTTCACCCTAGATTTAGGAAACATGAGTATAGTAAGCATTTGGCAAAGTCCCCTGATGAAAGTAGGAGCTCAATATTCATTTGCTTTATGAATGAATGAATTTCCCATTTGGGATTAAAAAATTGTATAAAATGTGGTTAGAAATTTTCATATTTCTGGAAAAAAATACTCTGCATACATTTCTAAATGAAAATCTTTAAGGTTAATAAATAAGGCTTTTTCCCAATAGCTATAAGTAATTTAATTTTAACAATTTTCTGTGAGATTTTTAAATTTTCTTTAGGTAGCTACATCCATGAAAAGTGTGTGATTATATTAAGGAAATTGTGAACTACTCTTCCTTTCACCACATGATAGCCACATTACATTCATGCTGCAAAACAAAGGAAGCAAACACAATTTGGAAACGTGGTCTGGAAAACTAAACAAAGAGTAAAAATGTAGGTTACATACTCAATTAATGCATACAATAATTGGAGCCTTCAAAATAAGCGTTACTTAAGAATTATTTAAGTATTTTCTTCTGGCTGGGTGCAGTGACTCACACCTGTAATCCCAACACTTTGGGAGGCCCAGGCGGGCAGATCATTTGAGGTCAGGAGTTCACGACCAGCCTGGCCAACATGCCGAAACCCTGTCTCTACTAAAAGTACAAAAATTAGCTTGGCATGGTGGTGCACACCTATAACCTCAGCTACTCAGGAGGCTGAGGCAGGAGAATCACTTGAACCTGGGAGGTGGAGGTTGCAATGAGCTGAGATGGCACCACTGCACTCCATCCTGAGTGCACCACTGCACTCTAGCCTGGATGACAGAGAAAGACTTTGTCTCTAAGTAAATAAATAAATAAATATTTGTTTCTTTTCTAGAGGTAAACAAAAAAAGGGACATTATGACAACATTTGGAAACTTTATTAGGAAGAATAACAAATGATAACCGCTTACTGTGATGGAACAATGCTGTTTTCAGATGAAAACTTAAATACATTTTGCAATTTAGTTTCACTTTGCAAGTTTATATTGGTTATATCATGAAAAATATTAAGCAAGTATTGAGGAGGCAGGTTATGTTTATACTGAAATGCAGGAAAGAGTACAGGAACACCTGGACACTGACTGAACAGTATAGGATATTGTCGTGGTTAAACACCTAATCAACAGGAAGATACCGATGTTTTAAGCAGTTCCAGTAAAGTAACTATATAAATTGTTGGTAGAATTTATCCAGATTGATGATATAACTATGATATCAAAAAAGAATGCTAGTGCAAACATGGGTGTCCTAACTTAGTGAAGAACTTGATACACTGATTGCCCAGTTACTCTATTTGTAATTCCTAACATGTTATGATACTTCATTCTTTTTTAATGTTCTCTCTTTTTAATTTTTATTTCTATGGATTCAAGGAGTCTATGTGCAAGTTTGTTACATGGCTACGTTGCATAGTGGTGATGTCTTAGCTTTCAGTATACTTATCATCTAAATAGTGAACATAGTACCGAATAGATAACTTTTCAACCCTCACCTGTCTCTCATCCTCTCCTCTTTTAAAGTTTCCAGTGTCAATTACTCCCCTCTGTATGTCTATGTCTACTCATTATTTAGCTCCAACTTATAAATGAGAACATAAAGTATTTGATTTCCTGGTTCTAAGTAATTACACTTAGGATAATCACCTCCAGTTCCATCCATGTTGTTGCAAAGGACATGATTTAATTCATTTTTATGGCTGCATAGGGTTTTGTGGTATATATATATACATATACCATATTTTCTTTATCCAGTCATCCATTGATGAACACTTAGGTTGATTCCGTGACTTTGCTATTGTGAATAGTACTGCAATAAACATACCAATGCTGTGTCTTTTGATATAACAATATCTTTTCTTTTGGGTGGATACCCAGTAGTGGAATTGATGAGTGATGCTTCATTTTTGATTTTCTGCTCTCCAGGTACCTTCCATAAGACAATCAAATACTCTGCTCTTCCCCACCTTAGAATTTGTATAACCAGTGGCCTCTTCTAGAGGCATTCCTCCCTCCACTATTGATTCGGCAGTTTTTCCAATAATAAGCTATATTTTAAATGTTATATCCTCAAAGGGTTCTTATTTGAAAATCCTGTTTAAATAGATCATATTATTCTATTGCAACACCTGATTAATGTATATTAAATGCTAACATGGCATCTTGATCTAGTACAGATCTGTGTTCCCACTCAAACCTCATGTCTACCGTAATTCCCAATGTTAGAAGTGGGGCCTGGTAGGAGGTGATTGGATCATGGGGGTTGATTTCTCCCTTGGTGCCATTCTCATGATGGTGAATGAGTTCTCATGAGATCTGGTCAACCCTCTTCCTCCTGCTCCAGCCATGTAAAAAGTTCCTGCTTCCCTTTCTGTCTTATGCCATGATCATAAGTTTCCTGAGTCTTCCTCAGAAGCCAAGCAGAAGCCACGATGCTTTCTGTACTGCCTGTGGAAACGTGAGCCAACTAAACCTCTTTTCTTTATAAATTACCCCATCTCAAGTATTTATTTATAGCAGTGTGAGAACAGACTAATACACATACATTACACAGTAAGTTATCATTGTCATCGTTAAGGCCTATAAAGTTATCACAATACAGATTTTGTCAAATAACTTACTTTGCATGTTTGTATGTCCTCTACAAGCTCTGAGTGAGTTCATATAAAGGCAAGCCTGGATAATGAAGGTTGTAGAGCTTCCAGACAGTAGATTGGTGACAATTTTGTGGCCAGAAAGCTTTGGGAGAGTTCAAACTCATTCTTCCCAATTCAGTGGTTTCAAAGCTGCTTATTTCATAAGCCACTATTACCGTAAGATGGTTGTTTTTCAAGACTATCTTGGATTTGAGAAGACTGATTGGTAATCTGAAAAGTGTAAATGTCAAAATATCACAGCTCTTGCAGAGATTAAGCTTTTTTTTTTTTCTTGGTTAAACACTGCTGGATTCTTGCAAGATTTTGCTAATTTCCAGAAATGTGAAAAAAAGTTGATTCTGATTATTTTTGCTGGTTTTCTCATCACTTTTAGAGTAATACAGACTTTATGATCCTTGTATTTTCACACCTAAAGTGTTTTCATGCTTTCAAAAAAGAGAATATGTAATGTACACTTCTGAAAGATTTTATTTAATTTGTAAATTAAGAATTGAATAGTGATATGGTAAATTGGTTCCAAGAACACTGAAGAAAGTTATTATACTGTTTATCAGAAAAGTATTCACGTGTATTAAAACACTTCTTTTTAATATATACAGGTGTATTTGAGTAAGATTTCTAGCCTAGATATAAATCTTGTTAATCTCCTAAAAGGCAATAAAAAAGAAAAACAGAATAAGTGATTTTGGGGTAATGTTTTCCTTGTAAGAATTTTAGCTCACAAAAAATTAACTTTGTAACTTGGAACTTAACTATACTACACCCTAAAGAAATAATAAATAGAGGTAAACACACACATAGTCTACTGGAAAATGAAAAATAATTCTTAAATTAGCCTCTTACACTTGTATATTTTTAGCCTACTATTTGATCACTTTTTATATTTCTTTCCCTCTGTTTTCTGATTCTGAACAAGAATTAGTTTTCCAGTCTCACTGATAGTCTTTAATAGATTCACACTTACATTATGCAACTTAAATGCATGTTGAAGAAGCAATATATGTAGAAAATTACTGACATTCATACAATAAGATTATGTCCTTGCTTAATTAAAATTGTTCTTAATATATTTTAATAAGTAAAATGTATAACACTATAATGTATGACAATATGTTTTCACCATAATCCACTTACATCATTATTATATAAACATTTTTCTAAATGACAAGAGTAATTTTTAATACATGTCACTAAGCGCTTTTGGTGTGGTGATAATGAATTAACTCACTGGTGATTCTCTGCATTTCTATTTTACTTGAAATCTACAGTATAAAAAAGATCTCCGAGATTTTAAATGGTGTATCTAAAATGAAATGTAAACAATTCAATACTTGTAACATTGCATTAAATCCAGTTCTAAAATCTGATTTGTAGCATAATAGGGTACTAACCAGAATGTAATCATTTTTGTTTTAAAAATTCTTCAAGTTGTAAAAGGTTTGAACAAAAACATAAAATATATAACAAACATTACATGGAAATAATTGTGAGATGAATTACCACTATTTGACACATTCAAGTAGATTTTATTTTATTTTCAAAAGGGTTAATTTTGCTCTTCTCTCTCTGTCCAGACCTAACTGCATCCTCAGGCAGGTATGTTCCCGTATACTAATTAGTTGCCCCAAGGTCTCTATTAAACTTTGACCACATCTCCAAATCTGTCAGATGAATTAACAACTAGGACTGCATTTTACATATAAAGGAATGTAACCTACTTTTCAAAACTTACTCATTCTGGTATTAGTGCTGATGGACCATTTTTTAAAAAATTGTCAGAGCCCATTGATATAAGAAAAAATGTCTTTATTTTTCCTTTAATGCGTTGATTACTTAACTAAATATAGAGCTCCAGTACCCAAATTTTCACTTAGCACTATGGACTCTTTTCTCATGATTTCTAGAAACCATATTTTCTTATGAAAGGGTCTTTTTTTTAAATTGCACTTTAGGTTTTGGGGTACATGTGAAGAACATGCAAGATTGTTGCATGGGTACACAGATGGCAGTGTGATTTGCTGCCTTCCTCCCCTTCACCTATATCTGGCGTTTCTCCCCATGCTATCTCCCCCCACCTCCCCACCCCCTGCTGTCCTTCCCCTATTTCCCCCCAACTGACCCCAGTGTGTGATGCTCCCTTCCCTGTGTCCATGTGTTCTCATCGTTCAACACCCACCTATGACTGAGAACACGCGGTGTTTGAGTTTCTGTTCTTATGTCAGTTTGCTGGGAATGATGGTTTCCAGCTTCATCCATGTCCCTACAAAAGACATGAACTCATCGTTTTTGATGGCTACATAATATTCCATGGTGTATATGTGCCACATTTTCCCTGTCCAGTCTATCATCGATGGGTATTTGGGTTGGTTCCAGGTCTTTGCTATTGTAAATTCGGCTGCAATGAACATTTGTGTGCATGTGTCCTTATAGTAGAACGATTTATAAACCTTTGGATACATACCTAGTAATGGGATTGCTGGGACAAATGGAATTTCTATTTCTAGGTCCTTGAGGAATCGCCACACTGTCTTCCACAATGGTTGAACTAATTTACACTCCCACCAACAGTGTAAAAGTGTTCCTATTTCTCCACATCCTCTCCAGCATCTGTTGTCTCTAGATTTTTTAATGATCGCCATTCTAACTTGCATGAGATAGTATCTCAAGGTAGTTTTAATTTGCATTTCTCTAATGACCAGTGATGATGAGCATTTTTTCATATGTTTGTTGGCCTCATGTATGTCTTCTTTTGTAAAGTGTCTGTTCATATCCTTGGCCCACTTTTGAATGGGCTTGTTTGTTTTTTTCTTGTAAATCTGCTTTAGTTCTTTGTAGATTCTGGATATTAGCCCTCTGTCAGATGAGTAAACTGCAAAAATTTTCTCCCATTCTGCTGGTTGCCGATTCACTCTAATGACTGTTTCTTTTGCTGTGCAGAAGCTGTGAAGTTTGATTAGGTCCCATTTGTCTATTTTGGCTATTTTATGACTATACTTTAATTCTGGGATACATGTGCAGAACATGCAGGTTTGTCTCATAGATATATGCATGACATGGTGGTTTGCTGCACCCATTTACCTGAAATACATTAGGTATTTCTCCTAATGCTGTTCCTCCCATATCCCCCAACACCTGACAGGCCCTAGTGTGTGATGTTCCTCTCCCTGTGTCCATGTGTTCTCATTGTTCAACTCCCATTTATGAGAGAGAACATGTGGTGTTTGGTTTTCTGTTCCTGTGTTAGTTTGCTGAGAATGATGGTTTCCAGCTTCATCTATGTACCTGCAAAGGACATGAACTCATCCTTTCTTACGGCTGCGTAGTATTCCGTGGTGTATATGTGCAACATTTTCTTATCCAGTCTTTCATTATGGGCACTTGAGTTGGTTCCAAGTCTTTGCTATTGTGAAGAGTGCCACAATAAACATAAGTGTGCATGTGTCTTATAGTGGACTAGTTTATAATCCTTTGGGTATATACCCAGTAATGGGATTGCTGGGTCAAATGGTATTTGTGATTCTAGATCCTTAAGGAATCGCCACACTGCCTTCCACAATGGTTGAACTAATTTACACTCCCACCAACAGTGTAAAAGCGTTCCCATTTTCCCACAATCTCTCCAGCATCTATTGTTTCCTGGCTTTTTAATGATCACCATTCTAACTGATGTGACATGGTATCTCATTGTGGTTTTGATATGCATTTCTCCAATGACCAGTGATGAACTTTTTTCATATGTTGGCTACATAAATATCTTCTATTGAGAAGTGTATGTTCATATCCTTCACTCACTTTTTGATTTTTTTGTTTGTTTTTGCAAATTTCTTTAAGTTCCTTGTAGGTTCTGGATATTACCCCTTTATCATATGGATAAATTGCAAAAATATGCCCCCCCTTCTGTAGGTTGCCTGTTTACTCTGATGATAGCTTTGTTTTGTTTTTGTTTTTTCTTTTCTTTTTTTGTGTGTGTGTATGGAAGCTCTTTAGGTTAATTACATCCCATTTGTCAATTTTGGCTTTTGTTGGCATTACTTTTGGAGTTTAAGTCATGAACCCTTTGTTCCTGCCTATATTCTGAATGATATTCCTTAGGTTTTCTTGTAGGGTTTTTATGGTTTTTGGTCTTCTGTTTAAGTCTCTAATCCATGTTGAGTTAATTTTTGTATAAGTTTTAAGGAAGAGGTCCAGATTCAGTTTTCTGCATATGGCTATTCAGTTTTCCCAACACAATTTATTAAATAGGGAATTATTCCCCCATTGCTTGTTTTTGTCAAGTTTGTCAAAGATCAGATGGTTTTAGATGTGTGGTGTTATTTCTGAATAACTGTTTTGTTCCATTGGCCTATATATGTTTTAGTGCCAGTACCATGCTGTTGAGGTTAATGCAGCCTTGTATTATAGTTTGAAGTGAGGGAGCATGATGTCCCCAGCTTTGTTCTTTTTGGTTAGGATTATCATGGCTATATAGGCTCTTTTTTGGTTACATATGAATTTTGAAGTAGTTTTTTCTAATTCTGTGAAGAAAGTCAATTGTAGCTTGATGAGACCGGCATTAAATCTATAAATCACTTTGGGCAGTATGGCCATTTTCAAGATATTCGTTCTTCCTATCCATGAAAATGGAATGTTTTTCCATTTGTTTGTGTCCTCTCTCATTTCCTTGAGCAGGGGTTTGTAGTTCTCCTTGAAGAAGTCCTTTACATCCCTTGTAAGTTTAATTCCTAGCTTTTTTATTCTCTTTGTAGCCATTGTGAAAGGGAGTTCACTTATGATGTGGCTCTCTATTTGTCTATTATTTGCATTTAGGAATGCTTGTGATTTTTGCATATTGATTTTGTATCCTGAGACTTTGCTGAAGTTGCTTATCAGCTAAGGAGATTTTAGGCTGAGATGATGAGGTTTTTTAAATATGCAATCATGTCATCTGCAAACAGAGACAATTTGACTTCCTCTCTTTCCATTTGAATACCCTTTATTTCTTTCTCTTGCCTGATGGCCTTGGCCAGAACTTCTAGTATTATGTTAAATAGCAGTGGTGAGAGAGGGCATCCTTGTCACATGCCAGTTTTCAAAGGGAATGCTTTCAGCTTTTGCCCATTCAGTATGATATTGGCAGTGGGTTTGTCATAAATAGCTCTTATTATTTTGAGATACATTCCATAATACCTAGTTTATTGAGAGTTCTTAGCATGAACACTTGTTGAATTGTATCAAAGGCTTTTTCTACATCTATTGAGATGATCATGTGGTTTTTGTCATTGGTTCTGTTTATTTGGTGGATTATGTTTGTTGATTTGTGTATGTTAAACCAGCCCTCCATCCCAGAGATGAAGCCAACTTGATTGTGGTGGAAAAACTTTTTGGTGTGCTGCTAGATTCTGTTTGCCAGTATTTTACTGAGGATTTTCATATCCAAGTTCATCAGGGATATTGGCCTGAAATTTTTGTTGTTGTTGTTGTATCTCTGCCCGGTTTTGTTACTGGGATACTGGCCTCGTAAAATTAGTTAGGGAGGAGTCCTTCTTTTTCTATTGTTTGGAATAGTTTCAGAAGGAATGCTACCAGCTCCTCTTTATACCTCTGGTAGAATTCTGCTGTGAATCCGTCTGGTCCTGGGCTTATTTATTTATTTGATTGGTAGGCTATTAATTACTGCCTCAATTTTAGAACTTGTTATTTGTCTGTTCATGGATTCAACTTCTTCCTGGTTTAGTCTTGGGAGGCTATATGTGTCTAGGAGTTTATCCATTTCTTCTAGATTTTTCAGTTTCTTTGTGTAAAGGTGTTTATAATAGTCTCTGATGGTAGTGTATATTTCTGTGGGGTCAGTGGCAATATCCCTTTTATCATTTTTTACTGTGTCTGTTTGAGTCTAAACATATATCTAAACATGAGTCTCCAACTATATAGACTATATGCTATATGTATGTGTGCATATACACATATGGCAACACACACACACACAAACACACACACACACACATACATATAGGCACAGTGACACACCAATAGCAATAATCCATCCTGTTCCCAAATTTTGTGTTCTAAACACCGTTTTCTAATAAAAATACTATTCTCTGATCTTCAGGAATACCTAAAGAACAGATTATTCTAGAGCTACAGCTCTAGAAAAGTGCAAGGAAAAATACAAGTTAGGCTTGGAGCATTTTAGAGTACCAGAAAGTAAGGAAGTACTCAAAAAATGAAACGTTTGGGTCAGCAAGCAAATAACAACACCAACAACAAAAGGAGACAAACTGAAAGGGTTCCCAATGGGAAAACCTGGAACAAAATTAACATCTTAATATAAGCTTATAACCCAAAGTATAAAATAAATATCCATGAGCCATACTGATATAAATAAAATATCGTATAATAAATAAATGCTGAAGAAGGGAGAAATCTTTTAAGGAAATGCCAACTAATTTATAATTTATGCAGAGACTCCCCTGTTAGGAGTCCACTCTCTTGGGTGTACACTGATCTAACTGATTAGGTTTTAAAGAGACATGAATAAAAAAGGAAATATATCTCGACAATAGAGAAATTCAGCAGACACTATCTTAGTGAAGTAATTAAGGTTAATAGCTGTATCTTCTGACCTGATAAAAAGAAAAAAATTACTTAATCTCTGTGATATTTATTTGAAAATCTCATACCTCTATAATCATTAGAATAATATCAGTCAAGTTCATATATAGAGACATCCAGCAAAATACCTGGCAGGTATTCCCCAAAATCTTCAATGTCATGAAAGGCAATGAAAAACAGTCACAGGCCACAGCAGACTAAGGAAGTATGGTGATTAAACACAATGTGGTATCCTAGATTATATCCTGAAATGGAAGAATGGAATTACTGGAAAAACAAGAAATCTGAATAATATTTAGAATTTAGTTAACAGGCATGTGTCTTTCTTGAATCACAACAGTAAGATTTTGTTTTTATAAAAGGCTTTGTAATCTTGCAGATGGATATTAATAAAAGCTATGAAAACGGTGTTGGATATTGGAAGAAAGAATTCAAGAGACAAAAATGAATGATTGGGGTTGAACTTGATAAGGCGTATGCACAAAAATTTAAAACCAAAACTCCAAAGTTATAACTCAGGAGGCTTGCAGAAATTACAATAATGTCAACATCATGAATCCGAAAAGCTCACAACATCTTTGTAAACATAGAAGGGCGGTTTCAGAATAGGAGTAGGTGACAAAAGCAACATCTTATTTGGGACAGGAATAGAAGTATGAGTGAGCAATATTTAGTTTGGTTTTCTTGTGTTTTAAGACATCGTACCTAAATGTGATTTTTAAGTAAAAAAATACTTTTTCCATTTGATGGAAAATCTCTAATGTAAAAGAAAAGCAAATGGAGAGATGATAGTATTTATGATAAACTAAAAATAAGCCGGTTTAACCAGTAATAATTTAATATTCTTGTTGGAGAGATTAAGAATAAAATACAGAGAAATTCAGGAAGGTACTTCTTGCCAACCTGAGGAATTTCTATATTGTGCTGAAGCAAACCAAGAATACTGTAATTCCATACCTTTTGATCAATAATTAGAATTTTATTTTAGATTTTAAAGACTAAAACAGGAGAATGTGTAAAATACTGTTAAAATAAAGAACGAATTTATGGATTTGAACTAATAGGGATAATTGAAATGCAGTGGAGCAAATCCATTTGAAAGTAATCAAATAAATAAAACCAAGCCAATGTTTTCTATAATTATATGTTTATATATTGAAAAGGGATAACTGAAGATTTTATCTCAGATTTCTAAGCCAAGGAGAAGAGTGAATAATCTCAAGAGGTGTGATGGAGTCTAATATTTGGGGGAAAAAATGCTTCGGGTAGGTCCTTGTTTAGATAGTGTAAAGACACACCCAGTCAAATTATTTCCCAATCCACTTCTTCCTTGCTTTTTACTTCTAGGAATCTAAAACCCTAAGAGGCCATTGTAGTAATGTTACAGCCAGTGACATGCAGGTTGAATTTTCATGGAGAGCATCTATTCACAAAAAAGGAAGAAAATTGTCAATGGAGAAAGTATGCATGCCTCTTTTCCCTTTTCCATGTGAAATACTAACAGATGGCTGCACTGGCTCAGCAATTTTATGAAAGCCAGGTAAGAAGCACGAGAAAAATTACCAGATACCTTGTCAGACTACACAACCAATGCAGCAGCTGCCTTAGCTCCAAAATTATTGTAATATTTAAGCAATGGTTTGTTGGAAAATCTTTATCATGCAACTAAAATGTATTCTATTTTAGAAGAGATATCAAACATGGAACAGAGGAAATGATCATCAAATCACTTACAAGTTGATAAAGATATACACAAATCCATAAGACTGAAAAAAATTACAGGAATGTTAAAGTACTTTCTGGTGGCAAATGAGAAACTCTAAGACAATTGAGTTATTTTTGTCTTGGTGCCACTTTAGAATCAAGATATTATTCTGAGTAATAAATATACACAATGAAATTGGCTAAATCATATATGATCTTTATTAAAGTGTTTTAGGTTATATTTTCTCTCCAAATCTCCACAAATTAGATATAATTTTTGAATTGTGTAAAAGTTATTTTTTTTGCCAAATCGCACAGAAAAAAAATGGAAGAATAACAAAAGCTAAAACAGGAAAAGTTTAAAAATATTATTCTGTAATAAGTATGATTTTATGAAGAGATAAATTATGAATACTGATACTTCAGAATATTGCAAGATTTCTATAGAAAATAGTTTAAAAACTAAATTTCATCCTAGGTTTTCTACAAATAAATGAGACATTTTATCACAACATCATTAGTGGCAATAAACACAAATTACAAACCAAAGTAAGGAAGCTGGTAACTCAGAGAGAAGAGGCAAATTGAAATTTCATAAAGTTCCTGTAACTATAAATTTTAATTGTTGCTCTAATAAAGTGTACTCTACATCTTTATCATCTTAACATTATTCTTACTTGTTATGATTGAATAAGAGCACTGCTGTGCATTTGAGCACTTGAAGAATATCAATGATAACCACCCCCTACCCCACATTTTCTGTTTCTTTAAGTCAGGTAAAAGGAAAACATTTAAAGCTTTCATATGACATGCAAACATTACCTCCTTATTATAAAAATGACAAGAACATTTGTGTAGGGGGATGGGAACTTTAAACTCCTTTCTCCACCAGGGACGAACTCACACTACTCCTTGCTAGTGTTACATCCCAGGTAAAGAGCAGGATGTTTATCTGATCTATACAAAATAAGAAATTGGTCCACAGTAACTACTGTGCATTGCTTCATTTGCATTAACAGAAGTGAAGTAGAAAGTAGCTTTGAAAAATGTCCTGAACCCTATTTGTAGCAGAACCCTGTATTTTTAAATTTAAATTTGTTTTTCTTAGTACTTAACACTAGTCGACGAACATTTTGAAAGTGCCCAGAAAAATAATTGGGGATAAATGCAATATGTTGAAGAATATATATTGTAGGATAACAATTTCCCACATAAAGATATACTATTATTTTACCATTATATTAATATAGCTTTAATTATAAATATCCTTTTTCTGTGTAGAAATAATGCATATATTACAACTACTATTTGTCTTAATATCTCATGTAATTTTAATGTCATCATATCCACATATTCTGTAGAGAATTTGAAGTAACTTTGAGATGGATATTGAAATTTGCACTATCAAAATAGAAAGTGGAGAATGATTTTTACAATTAGTCTATGTTTTGGTTAAATGTTTAAGTGCTTCATTCAATTCTAAGCTTCCTGCAAGCCAATGACAACGTGAAAATATGATACAGTAAATGTGTCTAATTTTATAAAAAGACAACAACATTATTTAATGAAAACAACTCTGTTCAACTGAGAAATGTGTGTATGTATGTATATATGTGTACGTGTGTGTGTGTTTCATGCATTCCAACAAAATATTAAATTAAATGCAATGGATTAAGTCTTCAAAAGGCATACTATAAATATACAAAATCACTCAATTTGAGAGTATTCCTTAGACCCTCAAGAAACAGGCAAAACATTATTTTAGAAAAGATAGTCATTACTCCATAGGTATCTGTACTGATATTTGTGAATATTATCTTCATATACTAATTGTAAAAGGAATTAGAGATGAATATTTTGTGGCATGGCTACATCTAGTGTTATTTATAAGATTTGATTTTAAATGCTATACATTTATTTTTATGATGACAGCATTAAATGTGGCAGCAGAACGTTTGAGCCTACTTTTCATTCCACTTGAACATTGATCTGTGAAAAAGCTGTAGCAGCAATGTTAATCAATGCATAAAGCTAGCACTACTATTCCATAATTCACCGAGATAGAGACAAGAAATGGTGGACCCAGCGTTAATATGTGGCAGCACTCATCTGGATTGCAGTCAGTTTAATTTAAGCAGAAGCTGAGTAGATCATTTATCAGGATTGAATTTATTACTGTAATTCATTGCAGTGATTGTAGGGAAACAGCAGCAGTATAGATGTGTGGCTGTAACTCATAATGACACAACCTGGCTGGCTGCTTTCTGTAGTGCTGTTTTCAGCTAGAGCAGTCTTTCTCTCAGGATTTTAGTACACTGTTGACTTATTCAAACAATAAGTTCAGATAAAAAAAGCATCATCTCCCAGAACATATTGAGAAAGATTAAAATTCTGTCAATTTATTTCAAAATAAAAGAAGCAATTGTAAGATAAATACTTCATGCTGATTACTGATCCTCCCTGTTTTTCCAAAACTATTATGTTCTCTAGTCCAGGATGAAAAACTCTGGTCTCACACACTTCTTGATACTTTTACAGCTTCTTGCAGAATTGAAACATTTTGATCCAGTTGTGTCCATGCTAGTTAACACTTAAATCCTGTACTCTGCTAGTTAATTACCTTTCCCTACATTACACTGAGTGTCTCCAATCATCAGTTAAAATAAAAAATGATTCAGTTATACAATATGTTTCTTCTTAATTATTTGCTTAAATCAAAATTAAATAATAATATAATTATAAATTATGTTAACCCATTGCAAAACCTTGTAAGTTTGCCTAAGCATACACTGAAGGTTATTAATTTTTTTTTACTTTGGTAATAGAAAAAAACAAATACAGACACTTTACTAGGCTTAAGTTAATATGTGTTTTTTAAATCATTTTCATTTTAAAGACTCACACATTTATAAACAGACTTACTGAGAAGTTACCTCACACAAATATGTTTTTTAAATTGTGATACAATAGACACAACACGAAATTTATCATTTTAACCAGTTTTATATGCAAAGTTCAACTTTATTAATTACATTCATATTGTTGTGCCACTGTAAGCACATTTGAAACAGTAATCAATTTCCAATCTATTTATATTTTTCTGATCTTTTAAGTATTTTCTTCATTATAGATCTCTAGCCTCTCTTCATTTTGCTGCTCCAGATCCCTAGTAACCAATGTTTGTAACATGTATTTTACATATTCCTATGATTACAGCTTTGCTATAGACACTCTACCAGTAAATGTTTCCTAAAAAAGCAAATCCAATTATATAACAATCCTATTTAAAATTTTTCATCAACACATTCATTGTACAAAACCTAAATCTTAAGATCAACATTTAAGGGGCCATCAATGATTTTTCTTTTTTTCTTACATCTCTCCCTCACTCAAATCTCATTTCTCATCCAGACCTATGCACTTGTTATTGTACCTCAGTGTTTTAGGACTCCCTAAATTTGCACAGGCTGTTAATTTTGCAGAAGGAATCATCTACTCTTTTAAAACCTTGATTCATCTTTAAATGCTTCCCCTATCTTCTTTATTGTGAGTGCTTCTCTGAATTAAACGCTGTTACCTCTCAAGTACAATTTTAGGGTATGCATATACATAGCAGTGGTTCTCTCTTGCAATATATTTGTAATTATGTATTTCCATGTCTATCCCACTAAACTAAATTTATTTAATTTACCTATTTGTATATGATATCACAATCCCTTCATATACAGCAATTTGAAAGACAAATTTTAAGGATAATGTTATAATAACAAAAGGTAGCACATCCTTTTCCATTCAAGGAGTTTCAAGTTTATTTCTGTGTGTATGCATGTCTAACACATGATATATTTTAGTCCTAGGTAAATATAAGTTGAATGAGTACATGGATTAATAATTTCAATCTTATACACATTGGATATTAATAATGTCAGCAAATTTCTTAGTTGTGTCTTAATTATCACATAATTATATATATATCGATTTTCTGATTGCTTATTTTTTATATGTATATTTTTCCAACTAGACAGAATAATTTAGCATAATAAAGGGATTTGTATTTGAAGGAATTACTAAGATAACAATTTAAAGATTTTATCTATATAATATAGGTTGAACATATATAATTTATAAATTCAAACCCTATGTAAATTATGGACTTGGTAAATTACACATGACTGCATTGATATTTTCTTTACAAAATAGTGTTGAAATTTTTATATCAGAATAAGGCTAAAGATTATATTCCTCAAAAATAAATCACAAACTCAGTATATAGTCTTTCAATTTCATATAAACAGTATTGGCATAACAGCATTGTTTCAGAATGAAATATATGACTGCCATTGTGTTATTATTCTGAAGGTAATCTGTTATTTGATGAGGCTTTACTGTTAAGGAGCCTTTCTTTATTTCTATACAATGTGACAAGCTCCCATCCATTAACAACAGGCATGAAGGACATTAATTTTCTGAGGTGAGTATCAGCAATGTGATATTTGTATTTTCTATTTTAACTTATACTAAGATTTCATTAATTAACATACTGTAGAATATACATGCCATAGTTAAATTACATTCTAGCGTGAAACACAGATCTCCAAATGTGGATACTAAAAATCTCCTATTTTGTTTATTAAATGTTAGAATTGTCAGAATAATCTTATTTGTAAAGTTAGTGGCTATTGATTGGAATCATGGAATGTAGAGGTGACTTTTTATTGAAACAGTGAGTGGCATGTTAGGTAGATTTCATTTATTTTATTAGATTATTTATTTATTTGGTTATTTATTTATGCAAGACAGAGTCTCAGTCTGTTGCCCAGGCTGGAATGCAATGGTGCAATTGCAGCTCACCATAACCTGAAACCCCTGGGTACAAACAATCCTCTCACCTCAGCATCCTAAGTAGCTGGGACTACAGTAGTGCACTATCACACCCAGCTAATTTTTTTTTTTTTTTTTTTTTTTTTTTGGTAGAGATAAAGTCTTTCTGCATTGCCCAGGCTGGTCTGGAACTCCTGACCTCAAAGAGTCTTCCCATCTTGGCCTCCCAATAAATATACCTAAAATTGTGGGGCACATGGTCTTATTCTGGATTACAAGCCAACTACAGGCATTATGAGCCAATGTCTGTAATTTCAGCATGAGACAATGCACCCACAATTTCAGGTATACTTACTGAGTAATATATTTCAAAGACACTCTCTGCTCTTGGAAAACAAGGTAAAAGAATTCATTCAACTCTGTTTTCTATTTCCTTAAAAGTAACTCCTTAGGTTTAGATATTAAAGGCTTCGGTAGCTAGAAATAAATTTAGAGTACTCACGAACTGATGCAGTTTGTAAGTTTAACTGAGAGATATCCTTGATATAATGATGCATTTACTGTGAAAGAACTTTTCATACAAAATGTAATAGGGCAAGACAGCTCAATCATTGGGCTTTAAAAAATTGTGTGCATGACTTTATGTCACTACTTGCTAAAGTTAAGAAAGAATTATTATATTTAACTTATCTCTAATCATTGTCATTGGCTTATCAATTACTTCTTCATGACTAAACCAGCATATCATTCACCAACACTTAATACTTCTATGCTAGGCAGTTTTTTATGATTTTTCTAAGAAAAACATTTATTTTCTAAAATAGAACTAATAATTAATGTGTACAGATTATATTCAATACAAAGAATTTATTTAATTACAGTTCACTTCGTTGTGGTTCCAAAATCTGTATAACATTAACTGTATAGCAAGAATAGTTCTGAGTTTAGAGAAATAAAAAAACAAAAACAAATACTAATTAGTTATTTGGCATGCATAATTCTTTCTTTCATTTATTTATTGGAAAGATACTCATCAGTTACCAGGTACTGAGGACACAAAAGTGCTCACATTAATCAGGCAGAAAATTATTAAATGAACAATGATGAGGCAATGTGCTAAGCATTCTGACAGAGGTTTACCAAGAGTTTTGAGCCAGGAGAGGTGGCTCACACCTTCAATGTCAGCACTTTGGGAGGCTGAGCTGGGCCGATGGCTTGATCCCACAAGTTGGAAATGATCCTGGTCAACATGGCAAAACTCTTTCTCTACTAAAAAGTACAAAAGTTAGCCAGGTGTGGTGGCGCACATTTGTAGTCCCAGCTACTTGAGAGACTGAGGTAGGAGAATCACTTGAACTTGGTGAGTTCAAGGCTGTAGTGAGCTGTGATCGCACCACTGCACTTCAGTCTGGGTGACAGAGCAAAACTGTGTCTTAAATAAATAAATAAATAAAGTTCTGAGTTGGGCGCTGTGGCTCACCTCAGTAATCCTAGCACTTTGGGAGGCCAAGGCCAGGAGATCATGAGGTCAGGGGTTTGAGATTAGTCTGGCCAACATAGTGAAACCCAGTCTCTAGTGAGAATACAAAAAATTAGCTGGGTGTGGTGGCGGTGCCTGTAGTCCCAGCTACTCAGGAGGTGGAGGCAGGAGAATTGCCTGAACCAGGAAGGCAAAGGTTGCAGTGAGCCAAGATCATGCCATTGCGCTCCAGCCCGGGCGACAGTGTGAGACTCCGTCTCAAAAAAAAAAAAAAAAAAGTTCTGAAATAGTAATGTGGAGAGAGGAATTAGGTCTGTTGGAGAATATCATAGACAAATTCATAGGAAAGGAAACATGTGAGTTAGGCTTCAAAAAAGTCGTTGTGCTGCTAGCAAGAAAGAGTTAACGGAAAAAATACATTACTAAATTTATAGAAGTATAACAACTCAGGTATATTTGAGCATGTTGAGAAATTCAGGCCGGGCGTGGTGGCTCACGCCTGTAATTCCAGCACTTTGGGAGGCCGAGGCGGGTGGATCA